>NC_085085.1:10272957-10290457 GCF_963422355.1 Corticium candelabrum
CTTTCAGGAGACAGTACTCTTGCCACTGGTCACAAATAAGAGTTTGGTGTTTGCTAGTTATAATGCAGTGAGTCAGTACAAGTATGTCTACTTGCTTGTATCCCACAAACTGTTCATAATTATTTGTCAGAGGATTATTTATTTCAAGAACTTTATCAATACTTGTTAATTTTTCTACAGTATTTGTAATTCATTATAAAGTCCCAGATGAGCCAACCAATGGTCATCTGTCATGTCTAGTCTTAAAATGTCGCTCATCAGAGAACACAGCTATTATTGCACTAGAGTTTAACCCTTCCTTATTCCTTATTGACAGCATATCTTATTGAGATGCAACAGCATATCTTCTGCAAAGACAAATTGGCTGTCGATTCACACATCTAACAGTTTGCCAATGTGCCTCATGTTTAGCTTTGTTGCGGTCAATCAGTCCAAAGTCAAAACATCCTTCATTAGCATTCAGAGAAGAGTGAAAAGATTTATTTTTAGAACATAGTGGTAACGTCATACTTTGTAAACTTGTCATTTCTTACACCATTGAAATTGATCCACTGAATTGATAAAGAAATATCAGACATCAAAATGACAACATTGCAATCAAGGCAAACACAACCAATCTTTCATGTGCTAATTAGTACATGTGCATAGTACTGGCATTGTCCGCTTTCAGAAATTGTTTGATGAGTAGCAGAACTCCACCTGGGTACACCTATGAGTAATTATGCAACTTGCCCATATCATTGTTTCACTCCTAATTTCACCATACTGTACTTGAAAGAGAATGAACTTTCTTAATAAAAGGCATTAGATTGTTATATGGGAGGGGAGGGAGGGAGGGGATAGAGGGGAGGGAGGGAGTAGCTATGAGGGAATCTGTAACACAATACTTGTCTGTAAATAAAGCACAAGCTGCCACCACAGCCAAAATTCAGTGGTGGTTTAAAGTGTGGAGCTTGTGGACGTTTGGTGTGCAGTGACTTAAGTAAATGTGGGTGGCTCTGAAGTTGCTCAACTTCCCTCTTGTGTATTCTACAGTATGTCTTGTAGGTAAAATATAATGGCAGGCAATGCTGATTATACACGTGTTAAACTTGCAAGGATATATATGGAATGCAAATAGGCAGTGTTCAATACTAAGGAACCTGTAGTTTATATAGTCATGTAGTGAGAGAAGAGTGTAAATAAATAAATAGAGACAATTTCTCTCAACTGCTTTACAAATGCTCCTATTTTTATTCCATCTGCCACAGACCTGTCTAAGACAGGCATGACAGTTGATCCTCTTTCTGGATGACATATATATATATATATATATATTTTTTTTTTTTTTTTTTATAAACATATATATTATATTATAGGTCCCATAGGGGACTAGCATTACCATCTAAACTACATCTAGCTAGTATCATTTTAGCGTTGCTACACCACAGTCTAGTAGAGAGTTGCTGATGAAAATGACAAACAGACTGGCTAATTGAAACATTATGTTTAAACGAAGCTCTACGTGCTATGATCTTGAGCACTTGAAGGCTAGCATATATATATATATATATATATATATATATATATATATATATATATATATATATATATATATACGCCTTAGTCTCCAAGCCATTCAGAAGTCGAGGGAATCCAACATCTTATTCTTGTTTCTATCTCATTAAATACCCCACCGCCACAGAGTATCATTTGTTTGCTCCCATGAAGTGAAAATGTTCTGTCATAAGTGCATGGTGACAAGAAAAAGCAGGAGGAGCAGCTAAGGTTAGTAAGAAATTAACGTACCTTTCCATGTCATGTTTCGACATGAGATAAGTCCACAGCTTAAGCTTTCTAAGCAGGTAGGCTAAAACGGCAATGTTTTAGCATGCCTGAAGACAAGTTGGTGCCATCTGAGCTCGTTTGTATCTATATTGTAGTTGCCAAGAACTTGATATCTTTTGCTCCTAAATATACTAATATAGATATGGATATAGAAATTAAAGGAACAGTTACAAATGCGTCAACTAGATACACCAATAATAATGGTAATCTTTGTCTGCTAAAGGGCATGTGACCAACAGGAAAAACCCAGAATGCAGCAAGAAAGAAGATATGGGAATAACTACTAGTACGTATAACCGCAGCAAAGCCTGACATGTACTAGGTTTTCTTTCTGCTATTTTCTTCAAGTAGCAACTACCTGTCATCTAGAATTATTCTTATCATCACAAACAAATGTGGCGAAACAGAAGCTTGCAGTAGGAGCTGCGAACGATCTCGTCAGCCGTGATGGCAAGCACGTGGGTACGTGTACATATATTGAGAAATTCGGATCCACAGTTACTACGACACGTGCAGTCTTTCAACTTTAACTTAATTTGCTCGGCGCTGTTAGTGTTGGGGTATCCTCGGATGCGGTCAGCCCGTGACGGTGGTGTAGAACCTCCTCGTGAACAGTATAGAGTGTTCACATCAAGACGATGGATATGGATAGTATGAGAAAGCTGAAACTTCTCATGTGGAAAAACCTCACGCTGAGGAGAAGGCAACCGGTGAGACGATTATTAGTAGACTCTACTAGTGAGTGTAAACAATATTGTGGGTTTACTTTTGAGTCATGCATGTTCAGTGTCTACCACTAAGCGTAGCCAGACAGCTTTCGTTACTGTAAACGAAGATCTGGGATATATGTCTGTTGGTCGACACCCGTCGCAAGATCGAACATCTAGCTAAGGCAACGAGAAATTATTGCAGACGGGTTCATCCTGTACGTGTGTCGTTCTTGTATTTTAGCAGACGCTGCAGTTGAACGAGTCGCGTCCGTAGTGTGCAGCCTGCTTTGCGAAGTGCAAAAACCCTTAGCAGGCCAAGTAGGGTAGGTGTTCCTAATTGTGGACACTCCCCGGTATTTTGAGTTACAAACACTCTTTGTCTGGTAACCTGCTACGGAGAGAGAGGAAAACATGTCCGATGTACGCACCAATGTCTAAGCTTTGGAACAATACCTGTACGTCTAGAATCGCACAACGTCTGCTAGCGCACTAGCAAAATATACGGGATACCGTCTGTGAACAGCTCAAACGGGGGTGTATCCTAATTGTGGACATGTTTTTCTCCGCCATTGTAGTTGTACAGGTACAGTTACGAAGCCTAGACAATGGTGCGTGTATCGGACATGTTTCACGGTCTCTTCGTGCAGGTTACCAGAGAAAAACAGCGATTGTAACTCAAATTACCGGGGAGTATCCACAATTAGGTACACCTACCCTACACAGCCAGCATGCAGAAATTGGAATTTTTGATCCAAAAATTGGAACTTGATCCAGAAAATGGAATGTGTGATTTAGAGATTGGAATGTGTCATCCAGAAATTGGAATGTGTGATTTAGAGATTGGAATGTGTCATCCAGAAATTGGAATGTGTGATCCAGAATATGGAATGTGTGATCCAGAATTGGAATGTGTGATTCCATCAGTTTTCCTAACGTTTTCTTATATCTTGTGTGAATGAAGACTGTGGCGCTGATGCAGCTACAAGATTACATGATAGCTTGAAAAGAGAATGACTTTCTTTGGCCAAAAATTTTAATTCATATTCTTTATGCCATCACATAAAACGTTGAGAAGTAAATGTTGGCTTGCATCTCAGATGGCTGCATAGAGTTACATACTCTCATATACTGTAAATTTTCCTTGGGCAAATCACAGTGTACTGGACAAGTGTAAAACAATAGTGGATATACATTGCAAATGGAACTAGCAATGTTGTCTATGTAGAACGTGTACAAATGTGTCTTCAATAGCAACCTGAGGATTTGTGTAGTTTTTACAACTCTTCAACATAACTGTCACCAACACATGCAATGACATCATGATGACATCATAAGGTTTGTTTTTGGTTTTAATTCACCCTCCTGTTTCTTAAGCAGCCTATTGGCCAGGACAGTTGTAGATATATTGGGGCTGCTACATGCCCTTTGTAGTGAATTGGCTGATGACATTGAGACTAAATGCCAGAAGTCAGGTTGACTCCATTGCTTGATCAATGACAGTCTATCGACAGATTCTTATTGTTTGTCATGCTACATTTGGTTTTTTATTAATTGGTAATAGTATGACAGTTTGGCACTCTTGTTTGTTCGTGGTCACGTAACAATTAGAATTGTATGTCTTTTTTACATTTGAAACACTGGTACAAACCTGCAATGCATGTTTGTTTGAAGATTGATCATTCATTCATAAATCAAATGTTCTAGCTTTGAACAATTGCTTGTAGTTTTTCTATTGTCAGAGAGTGGTTTCAAGAAACGATGCATGTGATTCTTCCAAATGAGCCATGGCTATCTAATATGGACAGCTGCTAGTTTTTGCTTATGAAAGTGTCCTAGTCATTGATTTGGAATTCAGTTGAAAGGGACATGAATCTTCTACTTGAACTGGCACAGCTACTAGAGGGTCGTTCAAAGTTGTCAACAATTTCACAAGCGTACAAAGCTGACGCCAGTGGAGGGTTTATGGCTTTTGTACGTTTTATAAAATGTTAATCAGTAGCAAATGGATCGTGCTGATTTCTCTGTTTTCCATGGCCGAAATTGCATCATGCTTTTTTCTTGTGCTAGTCACCCATATCTATGGGATTTGCCAACATGTACTGTACAATGGTGGCGGCCTATTTTGGTTTTGGTCTAGAACAACCATGGCAGCCTATTCTGGTTTTGTCTAGAACAACATCAGTCATTCGTAAGGAGTCCAGCTGTCTCTAGCTATTATGACTTTCTCAATGTTTTCGTCCTTGTTCACTTGAATGGCTCGAGCTGACATCATTGGAGCGGGTCAACTGGAATGGAGGAACAACTGTATCAATACAGAAGGGTTGAAGACCACACCTTAATCCTCTAATTGATGGAAACAATGGTCAAGCTATTGACTTGTGCATCAACAATATTGCGTACGCTTTAGGGAGGGGAGGGAGGCTCCAGAAAAGTGTGCACTTTTTACGCTTCTGAAGTTGTCGATAATTTTGTACGACCCCTAGGACTGTGTCTGTCTGTCTGTCTCATTACGTGTATTTCTATTTAAATCTATCGTTTACATCATGAGCAACTTAACACTACAAGACCATTACTGTTCTAAAGCATACAAAATTACACTGCAAAACTACATTTTGACTTTCTAATCTTTCTATGCTAATGAGTCTGTCTGTCTGTTTGCCTGTCTGTCTGTCTGTCTGTGTTATGTGTGGCTGTGCATATCTCCGTCGCCCTGGGTCTGATCTTTACCGAATTTGGCTCACGCATGGCGAATCAATGGATCTCAACAGTGAAACTGTTATCGTCTTTCAGAATTTTCTTGGGACAATGCAATTTGTTGCCGATCAAAGCTGCCTCCACTGGCACTTGAATTTCTCTGGAACAGCACATCAGATCTCCACCAAATTTCAACTGCCCATACATTGCATCCTGCCAGAAACCTAAGCATTAAAACAGAAACCTAAACTTAAGCATTAAAAGCTAAGCATTTCTAGATTAACTACTGTATTTCTGCGAATAGTGCCCCACGGGGTAGTAATTATTCATATTTCTAAAACATCGGGCATTATTTGAGCATGGCCATTATTATTTGGCAAGCATAGAGACTGTTGTATTGTTCATGGACATCATCACACTACACAAACAAACTCATCTTACAATTACCCCCTGACTACTTTCGCTTTCACTTGAGTTGTATTCCTGGTCTATTTCATACGTTGAATCTTTATCATCACTCAGTGGTTCTATCTGGATGTTTATTTCATCTCAATCATACACATTGATAGATGCGCATGCATATAACTGCATGCATGGGTTTAAATAGTACCCCAGTGGGGCACTAGTCGAGCATGGGGCATTATTATTTTGTATAGGCTCACCATGGGGCATTCATTATTTGAGCATGGGTCACTATTTGCGGAAATACGGTAATATAAGATTACAAAGAGTTCCAACATGAGGAATGGTGACAAGAGTAATTTTTAGCTAAATTCTGTCTTTAACTTTGTGCTAGACAACCATTGAAAATGCTCCAGTTGAGTGCAGAGGGGTTGATTGACCACTAGAAGCAATGAACAGCTTTGACTCATTTTTGGAAAGTCGAATTAAATTTTAGCAACGTGAGGTTGTTGTGCTGTGAGGCGTCAACAAGGTGAAATTGTTTGCTTCAACTTATGTGGGTGTCCCAGGTGGGTGATGCAAAAAAAGGCTCTCTATGGGTGACTATAACAAGAGAAGTGCAAAGCATTGATCGTGCAAGTAGAGCAGATTTGTCCTCCTTAACTGAATTGAGCATCAATGACTAGGACACTTTTCATCAGTGAGAACTGGCAGCAGTCTCATATTGGATGGTCATGTCTAGTATTGTAGAATCAATCATTTCTTGGAAGAAATCGCTAATGGCAGGAAACGTAAAAGTAATTTGTTTGAATCTAACACATCTGGTTTGTGAATGATCAATCTTCACTTTTTGGTATTGAAAACGGGATAAAGTATGCTTTGCAGCTTTGTGCTAGCATTCTACATTTGCAGTTGTGTTATATTAGAAATGGAACTCTACTGAATATATGGGTCTTTGACACATTTTAGTTCTGCCTCTATGTCAGGATACTTTTGGAACAGATGACTTTTCCTGTTGCTTGTGTTTTGTTTGTTTGCTTAAATGCAGTTTTGGTTACTACTGCACTCACACTATGTTCTAGGTACTTACTGTGTTGGAGATTTTGTGGCCTTTGGTTCTGATGGTTGTTTTGGTTATTATTCGTCAGAGCAATGAACCAGTGAATGTTGGATCACGTGAGTTTAATAGCAAAGTATGGCACTGAAATTTCTGTTGAAGCCAGTTCTGTAGTTTGTGGTTAAAATCTATAGTGGTTCATTTATTTGTGTTTTTTGTCTGTCAGTTTGTTTATCTGTCTGTTTGTCAATGAAATAAGTTTGCATGAATCAGAGCTATTACAGGCTAACCTATCTAAAATCATTTAACTCTAAATGTGTTTTGTAGCTACTAGGTTGGCCACAGGTAGAGCTATCTCTCTACACGTTTACGGTTTCTGTCTGTCTGATTGTCTCTCTGTATGTATTTATAAATTGCATGCATAAGTTGATCTGTTTCTCTGTCTGGCTAGTAGACTGGTATCTGATGCTAACACCTGTCTTTTAACTAGGAATGTACAACTCACGAGCACTGCCATCAGCTGGTCTTATTCCATTTCTGCAAAGTACTTTTTGTGGATGTGATCCGATAGCGAAACATGCCTATAATGGTACATGGAATGACACCAATACCTTTTACACCTTTAATTCAGCTGTGACTGCACTGTTGCGTAATGCAACATTAATGCTGCAAGATCCAAACATTGATCTTGCCAAAGTTTCTCATCGTCAACACAACCAGGTAGTTGTAGTATTTTGCTTGCAATCTGGCTGTTACTTTCAACATTTTATTTTTGTTTTTCACAGCAATTAGCCTCAATGAACAATACCTCACTGTATCAGCAGTATCAAGGTGACCTTAATATGCTACAAGAAGATGTAAGCAGTATGCAACCCATTTTTCTGGATTTTTTGTATGATTGCCTACTCTCAGTTTCTGATCTGATTACAATTGCCAAATTTCATTTGAACAAGTTTAATATGCCTTTATCACATATGTCTAGACTTGCAACATCCATGCATTTTTGTCTACTGTATCAACAGTATTGAAATGACTTAAACTGCTACAGCATGCAAGATCTAACAGTATGGAAAGCTCAGCTTGCTTTGGATTTTTGTTATAAGACTGTCTCTACTTAGTCTGTATCTGATTTAAAAATGTCAAATTTGAACAAAGTCATGAACCGTTGTTTCTTGCTATGTCTCAACTTTTGACATTCATACTTGTCTGTCTAACAGCTAGGCACTTCCATTCAACCAGGTGCAAAGCAAAATATTGTCTTTGTTAGATATAAGAAAGTGACTTATATCATATCAGTATGTGCTCTATATATAGAGAGAGCACAGTTTTACTACTTAACCGCCTCCAAGCTGTCTATCGGATTGACTATTAATTCTTTTGGGAAATTTACGGAATCATACAGGCACAGCATTTGCAAATTGATTAATCAACTGTTATTAGCAAAGAAGGATGATGCTTGTTTGAAATAGGGAATTGAATCTGCAGTACTCAAGAGTGACCATTTGACACATAATTTACTTTTGGCTATTCTAATTATATTGCAGTGTAATTCCTAGACAAAATTGTCCAGAGACAATGCTATATATGTGACTGGTGGAGCATTTAGAATATTGAGTCTGTGATCTGTTTATATCAATTTTTCAAATGCTGAGTGACACTTGATCACTACATATGTATGAACGAAAATTGCTACCTCATGTGGATGTTAAAGCATTGCAATTGTATGTTTGTGTATTTTTGTCTATAAATGGCAACAGCTAGTGCGGTGTAATTAATGTACCAGCATCTTGTCTTGTCAAAATAGAGAAATCTGTATATTGTTCAATTTCTGCAATCAAGACTTAGTATTGTAAATTAATAATATTGATATTTTGTACTTCGTATTGAGTCTGATTGTTGACAAGATTTGGCATAAAATCTTTATTATTACTTGACAATGGAAAGAACGTTTGCAATCCTGAGCTAAAATGAAAGCAATGCAAGAAGAAACTAATTGCAACGTACTGTTTTTTCACACTCTTGGCCGATCTACAGCAATGTTTTCCTTTAGCAGCAGAATTTTGATCATTATTGTTGTTGTACAGTTCTTATGTATATGTATATTCATTAATTGTATGCTTATGTATTGTTGGTTGTTTCAGTCATCTGGTATTAAGCAAGCTGTTTTCATTCTATTTTATCTCTACTATTAATTAGCATACTTACAGTTTTTGTAAGATGATTCTTACTCCCACATCATACGATATTGGTTTACTGTATAAAGTGCTCACATTTGTTTAATACGTTTGATATGGAATGGAAAGACAACGTTGTAACAATTTGAATGAAACTGGAATACGTAATATTGATATTATATATATTGTTGTAACAATAATAATTTATATTGTGGTTTATTAGTATAATTTGAGTTTGTCAATTGTAAGTGTAACTCTGCTCTACTGTAAGAGTACCTGTACTACCCTGTTAGTGTAACTGTACTATATATATATATATATATATATATATATATATATATATATATATGTATATATATATATATATGTATGTATGTATGTATGTATGTATGTATGTATGTATGTATGTATGTATGTATGTATGTATGTATGTGGCTCAATTGGTTAGAGTGTACATTTGGAGATTGGGAACATCCGGGACGTTTGGGTCAGAGTTTGAGTGCGGGAGGGCCACATACATAAGTTCCCTTGGGCAAGGAACTAACATACAATTGCCTCTCTCTCCGGAGTGTCAGGTTCTGTCCAAGAAGCAAAGAAGAAGTTACACATAAACAGTGACTGCTGATAGTGTTTCAATTGTATACTAGTATCGTAGATTGTATGCTAGTATCGTAGAACGTATTGTAGAGAGTATGGTAGAAAGTATCGTAGCAAGTACTTAGTAGTGTCTGCACTAACCTGGGCCCTAAGGGTCCTTGTAACAAAAAAAATGTATGTATGTATGTATCAGAATGGAAATGTTGCTGTCTATTTACAAGATGTATTATTTGGCTGTTGTGTTGCACTTGTATTGCAGACATAGTCTTTGCAATTATTCGTTAATTGTGTATTTGAATTGAGAGTGCTTTTGCTTTGTTGCTGCAAAGTCAGATTGCTTAATGTTGTGCTGTTTGAATGTGTAGTGTGCTACTTTGGCACGAATGGAACATTATCTGAAAGCTCCATTATACCAGTTGGCCAGCAATTTTCCATCAGACACTGAGTCAAAAGATTTGACAACTGACCAATTAGGCAAGCTGTTGGTCCACTTTTTCTGCGGTCAGTCTTTGAGACATTGTCTTGAACAATGTACCAACTGTAAAAGTAAGTACTAGGCATTGTGAGGTGGTTTATGCATGTACGTATGTATGCATGTATGTAGGTATGTCATAATATGAGTGTTGATCTCTGTGAGTTGTTGGACGGAGTAACTTCCGTATACCTTTCTGGACTGTACAAAGGACTAAAGTTTATTAAACTTAATTTATAGCAGCTACATACTTCTGTATATTAACCGATTATGGCATGCATCGCAGTCTCTCAATTTCTATTATAGTAATGCACACCCTAAGGTGGTCACCTGTTTAGTGCAACCAGTGGGTATGTACTATTATACTATATGATCAGACAGCTCAATTTATGTTGTCATAGGCAAGTCACTAAGTATGTGTTTACTATGAGGGTCATTAACCATTAGAACACTCAAGACTGAGTACTAGTGTTTTAATAGGTGGGTATACACTGTATTTGGATTTTACTAAATGCTAGTGTGTACTGGCGGTTTATGGATGCCTGCTAGATGTAAGAAATTGTTGTATATCTACATGAAAACACAAGACAGCTACAGTTGTGCTTGCATGCTTAGCCATGCACTCATCTTTAACACTTGTATTCCTACTTTAGGAGGCACTTATGGTAAGCATAGCTAGGGTTAGAACATGAGTGCTAATGAAAAGCGAGCTACGAAACACTATTTCTTTGATGTCTCACAGAGCTATAGTGTTTGTTATGCAGTTACAGCTTGATATTGACTAAAGTTCTGATTAATTACACATGATTTACTGTGCAAAGTTGCAATGACTGTTCTTGCTATTACAGGTTCAACTACAAATTATTGGGCCGTGATTCCTGGTAAAAATTCCCTTCCTCAAAAGTTGCTGCGAGGTATTCAGATACTTTATGCTCCAGACAAACTGAGTGTGAGGCAGGTAATTACAGAGGTATGAGAAATGCCAAATTGCATAGATAATTGAATATATGTGATTGAGAATAGAATTGATGTAATTAGGCTAATCGAACATTTGCTGAAATTGAAACTGTGAAGCATATCTTGAATCGTTTTCTTGAACACTACAGAGTTCTTTCTCAGACTGCTATTAACAAACAAAATTGTGCTTTTGCAAAATCTGTTTTTGATCCAGCTGATGTGGAATCAGTGACTAACACTTCAGCTACCCCTTCTACTCTCTATGTAGCTGAAGTGTTTCAAATGATAATGAACAGGATTAAGATCCAATGGATTGGGTGCTCCAATGAAACAGAACTTGAGAAGCATGCAGCTTTACAGTCATTGGCTGGGTCTGCAGTATGGGCAGGTAAGAAATTGCAGTGCGTGTGAAGTCTGTGAGGCTTTGTGAGTTGCATCAGTAGTCATTAAACACAAGAAGTGGTAATAGAAGTCCTTTGTTGGGTTTTGTGGGTCTGTAACTGATAATATAAATTATGTATATTATGGTTTTGTTTCTTTACTTGAATGTCTGTTTGGTAGTTGGTTTATTTTTATGTTGATCAGATATTTGTCAGTTCTTGTGTTTGGGACACACACACACACACACACACACACACACACACACACACACACACACACACACACACACACACACACACACACACACACACACCACACACAGTAAATGGCAAATGGCTAAGGAGCTGCCGTTTGTTACGGGGCTGGGTTTCTGTGCACTACGCAGGAGCTATGGGCCATGCTAAGCAATCTCTGGCCGGGTACTCGAAGGAGCACCGACTGCAATGCCAACTGTGGTGTGAACACCCGAAGTCTTACCAGGACCTAGTAGCTGATGGACTTTGTTGCAGTCGGGAGCCTCACACAAACACACACACACACACACACACACACACATACGCACACACACACACACACACACACACACACACACACACACACACACACGCACACACACACACACACACACACACACACACACACACACACACACACACACACAATTGGAAGCATAGATAAACAAACAGACAAACGCAAGAACTGACAATATTCGATGGACATAGAAATAGACTAACTACCAAACAGCCAGTCAAATGCTGTGTGTGTGTGTGTGGTGTGTGTGTGTGTGTGTGTGTGTGTGTGTGTGTGTGTGTGTGTGTGTGTGTGGTGTGTGTGTGTGTGTGTGTGTGTGTGTGTGTGTGTGTGTGTGTGTGTGTGTGTGTGTGTGTGTGACATGTTTCTATCTATGTCATCTTCTTGCTTGTTCATATGCTTTACATATCTGCATATTTTCTATTTGTCTGTTTTGTGTTTATTAACTGTATGTGAATCTATTTGTTTGACCATTTCTTTGTCCTACATCATGTCTAGCCATCATGACACAAGGTTACACAAGTTTGCTTTGTCTACTTAGCTGTCTATTTGTGCTGAAATACACAAAAGGAATTTAAACATACTTTGCAGTGCTCCATAAACGTTGAACTGTGAATGGTGTTTAGGAGTTGTTATTGTGTCTACTGTTGTCTTTATTAACTGTTTGTTGTTGTATTATATTAACCTCCAATTGTTATTTTTGGTCAACGAGTTGAACTGTAATGTGAAAACTTTCTGTTGCAAATTTGTTGTGCCTTATTGTAGGTGTTGTTTTTGAAAATTTGGATGATAAAGGATTGCTGAAGAAAGATGTACGGTACACAATTAGAATGAATGAAACATTTGTTTACTCTCCAAACAAACTGAGAAATTCGTAAGGCAGTTGATCAATGTTATTTTATCTCTTAAGTTGATCAATGTTATTTTATCTCTTAATTAAATCATTATTAGATATTGGACACCTGGTCCTGAGTCATTTCGTGTGCACACAGCGTATGAAACAATGGGATTTAATTACATTCAGGACATGATCGATAGAGGAATTGTCAATGTTCTTACAAACAACACAGTTAATGAGCCTGGTGGATATCTGCAAAGATTTCCTTATCCTTGCTTTATTTATGACAGGTGTGTGTGTATTTGTGTGTGTGTGTGTGTACGCGCGTGCGCACGTCTGCATGTGTGTGTGTGTGTGTGTGTGTGTGTGTGTGTGTGTGTGTGTGTGTGTGTGTGTGTGTGTGTGTGTTCGTGCATCTGTCTGCATGTGCGTCTGAGGGAGTTAAGTGGGTGGGAGTGAGCAGGTGGGTGAGAGTGTAGACAGGTGCGTGGGTGGATGGATGAGCAGATGGATGATGAGTGAGTGGTTGGGTGAGTGGACGGACAGGTGAATTATAATGGGGACTGTTGGGTGGTGGGTGGGTGGGCGGGCGGGTGGGCGGGCGGGCGGGCGGGCGGGCGGGCGGGCGGGCGGGCGGGCGGGCGGGCGGGCGGGCGGGTGGGTGGGCGGGTGTTCGGTGGGTGGGCGGGTGGGTGATGGGCAAGCTGGTGGGTGATGGGTGGGCGGGTGGGTGATGGGCAAGCTGGTGGTGATGGGTGGGCTGGTGGGTGATGGGCAAGCTGGTGGGTGATGGGTGGGCGGGTGACTGGGCTGTTGGGTGACTGGGCTGGTGTGAGTGTGTGTGTGTGTGTGTGTGTGTGTGTGTGTGTGTGTGTGTGTGTGTGTGTGTGTGTGTGTGTGAAGAGATGATCGAGGCAGACATAAGTTGAAGTTAATGTTATAAATTTTAGCAATTTAAACAAACTCAGTTGTTGTGACAGTTTTGCTTCAGCTCTTTCTACAACACTGCCTTTGTTTATGTGCATTGCTTGGGTACTCTCAGTGTCTATGGTTATTCAAAATGTTGTACATGAACAAGAACATCGTCTGAAAGAGGTTATGTATTGCTGTGCAATATGTAAATTCTTAGTTTGCCAGTGTATCATTGTTAATGTGATAGATGATGAAAATAATGGGATTGCCAGTGTTGTCCTTTTGGCTCTCGTGGTTTAGCACAAGCTTTATTATCATGGGGATTTCGGCTGCATTACTAACAGCTCTCATGTCGGTAGGATGTGTGAAGTTAAACTGATGAAAATTTTGTAGACTGAATTATTAATTTAATTAATAAAATAGCATAGACAGCAAGCTGCTGGGCTCATGCAGTGGATGGTTTCTTCTGTAGAAGCACAGTACTGCAGACCATAAAAAGACTAATCACGCGTATTATTAGGCAGCTAGTCACGTATAGCCAGGCAAGCAGATCGACAAACAGATAGATTGACGAAGAAACAGACTTACAGACAGGCAAACTACAAGCAACAAACAATAAGACAAACAAACAATAAGACAAATTGTGTTGTCACCATCACTTTAAATTGTTAAAATTTGTTGTTTAGTTTGGTGGTGTGCTTGCAAACAGTAACTTTCTAATTGTTTTACTGTTTATGCTGAACTTCACAGTTGCAACGATCATGCTTAGGTGAGTTATGTTTGTGCTGTCATTCATGAATTAAGATGTGTGGGTATTGTGCATTACCATTACTTTTTTACTTTTCTGTTTATATGACCTGTGTTGATTTTTCTGAGTAGAAGTACAATGATAATGTGTGGGGAGATTACGTAATCCATCGTGGCACATGCACATATAGCAAACTGGTTCATAGTAAATTGCACAAGTTATGTTTATGCATTTTCTAAATGTAGTCAACTTCTTATCTAGATTATGCTTTTATAGATGCGTACTCTACGTTTACACCACCACTTGGATATTCCTGCTGTGTACAGTATTCAACCGGTCTCTTGTTTATAAACTCTACCTTTTTTGTACCCTAAGCTCTACCACACTTGTTTGTTCTATCCAGGTTTTTCATACCTACCGTTACCATGATACATTGATTTTATATTGTGCTTTGCATCTGTGCATGCATGTGAATGCCCAATTTTAGTCCTGCATTGTTTAGCCTGTTTATATTGACTAGTTCACTCTGTCCAGTTTCATTG
Source organism: Corticium candelabrum (assembly GCF_963422355.1). Classification (NCBI taxonomy): domain Eukaryota; kingdom Metazoa; phylum Porifera; class Homoscleromorpha; order Homosclerophorida; family Plakinidae; genus Corticium; species Corticium candelabrum. The sequence continues at coordinate 10,287,800 of NC_085085.1, forward strand.
ACTCGTCTGTTCAATTCATTTTCATTACTGCATCTGTTTAGTCATTCTTATCCATATATTTTTATGTAGTCAGAGAACCAGTACAGTCCAGGTCTGTTTGTCATTTTCAGCCCTCACTCAACATAATCTCACTTATTTTCCTATTGATTTTATGTGTGTATGTTCTGGGCAACTGACTTAATTTAACCTTTGTATCTCCACTTGTCTTATCATTTCAGTGATCATTTTTCTATTCTTTCCTTCTTAACAATATTACTATGTATATCTTGTGTCTTTTCTAAGCACAGTGAGTATGAATAGATGACCAGTTTTAGCAATATTTAGCATGCATGTGTACTCTTTAGTACACAGATAAATCTGGACTGTAATAATGAAAAGATGTGTCTAAGATTGGAATCTTTGTTCTTTAGCTTTGTTATCTCAACGTTCTTTAATAAGGCAAATTTTGCTGCTTTGTGTGGTGGTTTAATGTACATGTTGACATTTTTGCCATTCATCATCTATTTGAACAATGAAACTGAATTTGGTTTTTCCCTAAAAGCAGCACTGGTATGTCATTGAACTGTTTGCTTGTTATTTGTTTGTCATCATTCTTTAATTATATGTATGTATGCAAATATAGATTATTTTTCCTCTAAAGCTAATCTAGATAGTGTGTGTGTGTGCTCGTGCACGTGCGTGCGTGCGTGCATGCATGCGCACGCGCGTGCACTTACTCACCACTTCAGTCTCTTATCTGTCTACTTTCTCATAACATGCATTTAATTTGTTTGGCTACTTGTTTGTTTGTAGCTGTGTTTTGGTTTGTATTCTGTTGTCTGTTTCTTTAGTCTTTCATCTTTGTATGCATGTTCATATCTGGTTTACATGTCTTTGTCTTCAAAGTCTTTATGATTCACTAAACGTTATCTATAGTCTTTATTGTCAACAACTGCATTTGGAGCTGCTGGGATGTATCTTGCTCGGTACGAAGAACAAGGCATTGGAATACAGTGGCACAACATCAGAAGGAATGTGGTATGTGTATTAACAACCTTACACGCTATCTACACTTCAGCATCAACTTCTCTATTTTTAGCTGCCAGGTGATGAGTTTAGTTTTCTTACGGCAAATGCTTTCATTTTTCTTGACACCATTTTTTATGCAATCATAGTATGGTACGTAGACAGCGTCTTCCCAGGTATGTAGATTTGCTTATTTCTTTATGCTTATTATGCTTGCTGTTGGTGTGTTCAATTACACTTCATAAGATATATGGTCATTTTGAGATGTACTCATTATTTTAATTGATATCATTGTTTAAGTTAATGTGAGTTTTATTGTTGCAAAAGGTAAATATGGCATTCCTCGGCCGTGGTACTTTCTATTTATGACATCATACTGGAGAGAGGTGTTTGGCTGTACAAATTTGAAATTGAAGTTTACAGCTCATGGAAATCGTAATAGCTACACATCTGTGCTATCAGAGACTTCTGGAGAAGATGCAGTAACTGCAGGTCATTTGTTGTAGGGGAGAGGAGGTAAAGTGTTAAAAATTTGTAGTTGTAGCAATGTTGTTTTTTAGCTGAGGCTGACTCAACCAATTTAGAGATTGGTGTGTCTATTTGTCATTTAGTCAAGGTAAGTCCAATTTGGCATACAAACTCTATGAATGGTAAGAGTTACTTGAATGAGGATTTGGGCAGTTGCAGAAAGATCGTTAAGGTTTCAGTGCCAATAAGTTGAATACGTATTTTGCCAGTGCTTGCTGCAAGTTAATTGTATGTCTGCCAGCCATCGTTTTGTGTGCAATAGGTGAATGAGTGGCTTTCTATCTGCTTGTTGGACTAGCAGGTTTTGCACTTAAACATTTAACCAATCACTAGCAATCTATTTTTGTGGCACTGTGTACGTTTCACCTTTTTAGACACTCATCCACATGTTCACACGCCTGCTTTGCCTTTTTCTTTTTCTTACTGGCATCCATGTGCCTGTTTGTCTGCTTTCTACTTTGCTGGCCTGCCTGTCAGTACATGTGCAGGTATGTATGAGTGTATTACCATGAAAGAAGAAATTGGGGGAATTCATCCGATTTGTGCGATCACAGCTCATCGCACAAATAAATCAATGGAGTTGGATTTTCTCATACACAAATTAGTTGTAGACTTGTTGTCGTACAAATTAATTCCGTCCTAATAGTTATGCTTCATAAAATTGACCAACTCTATTGTCAGACAATTTTTTTGTCTTTCAAGGCACATGTATGTCCGTGTCATCACCATTGTAGTCACGTGCAGCCAGCCCCTCCCTCTTTTGACTTTTGTGGCTAGCCCCTCCCATTTTGACTTCTGCCACGTATGTCCGTCTCAAACATAGATAGCACTAGTATGTATGGTGGCTGTGTAGTCCTTGGACTTATTCTTTTGTAACAGAAGTAACAATACCACTTATTTAGCTGCATCAGTTATCTGCATCCTTGTCACATGGTCATCATGTGACCATAAATTGATTGCCAGTGCCATAAAGATCGAAATGGGAAAATCAAATCATACTGCAGGCTAAACAAAGCTGATCAATAATAAAGGCAATTTTCCCAGCCTCACTATGATGATTGCAGATATATGCTGCACATGTAATGGTAGCCACTTGTAGTATAAAGACAGTGCTACATACTAGTT
>NC_085085.1:10295457-10332957 GCF_963422355.1 Corticium candelabrum
TCCAAGTCAAAGTACAAAGATGGAGAACAACAGTCTTTTGATAATTTAATCTCATATCCAAAGAAATTACAGCCTCGATTATCCACAAAGATTGCCAGTGATAGTGCTACTGATATTATTATACAAGCACAGTCTGATAGAGATGCAGCACAGTTGAGATCTCTGCAAGGACGAGGGGCTAGTGCATGGCTGGATGGCATCCCCACTTCTGCTAAGCACGCTTTAAAACAAACGAATTTCTTTAGCATCTTACTTGAGGTTGGGATTAAAAAGTGTGATTGTGGTCATGATTTAGATGAATACGGATACCATCTTTTAACCTGTAAATATGGGGGTGGACTTGTGTGGTCTCACAATTCAGTCTTAAATGGGTGGAGTGAGTGCCTGTCTGACCTTCACCTTCCCCATCGAACAGAACCAAGACATCAATACATCAACACTGAAAACCGTTCAGACATTACAATGTTTGATCCTAATACTGGACAGAATTTGGATCTTGATGTTTCCCTGGCTCATCCGTGGAGTCAGGACATTATTAGTAAGGCTAGCAAGGAAAATGGTCATGCTGTTGCGACAAGAGAAGAAAAGAAAATGAAAAATATTCAGAAGAGCTTGTTCCAGGAGGATACGTCAAGATGTGTTCCTCTTGTGATAGTACATTTTGGGAGGTGGGGCACGGAGGTAGAGAATTTTTTGCAGCATTTGTCACAACAGTCAGTAAATCCAGAAGCCAATTTTAATGATTTTATGTTCATGTCGTATTGGAGAAAAGGATTTTCTACAATTCTTCAAAGATGCAATGCCAAAGTTATTGTTAGAAAACTTTCAAAGCTATTACCTAATCATGGTGATTTAGATAGATTATTTGATTTTGGCATTCAAAGTCAAGTCCATTAGTTCATGACTTTGTTGTTTGCAAGGACTGATGTGTATTTTTAAAATCCTAGCATATGTACAAGTAGAATCTGTATGAGAATAAATTATCTGTCGGCCTGTCTGCCTGCCTGCCTGCCTGTCTGCCTGCCTGCCTGCCTGCCTGCCTGCCTGCCTGCCTGCCTGCCTGCCTGCCTGCCTGCCTGCCTGCCTGCCTGCCTGCCTGCCTGCATGCCTGCTCCTGGCTGCCTGCTCCTGGCTGCCTGCTCCTGGCTGCCTTCCCCTGCCTGCCTGTCTGTCTGTTTGTCTGTCTGACTGACTGACTTCATTTATTAGACACAAATTTCTACTGACTGACTGTCTGACTGTCTTTTTTCTGTCTGTCAAGTATTACATTACAAGCAGATACTGGACTTATAAGACTGAAGCTGTAAGCAGAGTCATATTAGTAGTGTTCTGTGGTTCACATAGAAGACACATGCTACAAGCTACATCTAATGAAGGAAAAGCTGACTGGAGATGTTACTTATGCAGCGTGGAAATAGCGGTAGGACAAAGGACAACATCCCACCAAATGTGTTGTTTGTCCGCAACCAAATACTGCACCAGTGTTGGGACGTGTTTGGACAAAACATCCACTTGTACGCATATATGATAGTGTAAGCCTTGTCTCGCAGCACGTGATGGCCTTTTCAATCGTGTAACTGTTAATTTCATAAACTTGGGTGCCTCCTAGCATGCTTTATCCAGAGAAATCCTCAGCTGCCTGTAACGCCATTTCTTCCTTGGAAGTTGGTTATCAAAAATTACATGCAAAATGGCTGCAGTAGGGGAGGCACTTAATTAGATATGTAACATTATACAAGAATGTCCTATCTAAGCTCAGTCTCTCCAAGCCAAAATAGTTTCCAATTTTCCACACTGTTATGTGTACAGTTTTGAGATTAGTATTAAATATTCTAGATATTTTTCTTCTAAATTAACGCTGGCATTGTTTTTGTAAGGCTTTCTGTTCTTTTTGTCAGTCTCCCTGTTAGTTTGTCAGTCTTTCAAGTACATGTATTGTCCAACACAGGTACATATTTTCTAACATCAAACGTTAATATTGCTGCTGAGTCACAAAAAGTTTACGACTTCGTAACTGCTAAGTAATCTAAAAACAATAATATCTTAGTAAGATAACTAGTGAAACTATTAGAATCTAACTTTATCTGAAGCTACTATCCCACAGTCATTGTTGGAAAATCTTGCTACTGAATGCATGGTTCACTACTTATGTTCTCGATTGTTTTATCATATCCTTCACATTACGCTTATGTAACTGCATGCACCGCAAATCTACCTCTTCCGCCACAAACAACGGAATTCATGTTAGGTCCGACCACTTCATTTAGTGATCATTTGGCTGGGTGCTGAAGAAACTTCTGAATTTTCTTTCGTTCTATCTGATTGTTTGTTTGTCTGTTTGCAATGTGCCTGTTTATTGGCTTTATTGTCATTCGTTACTTCAAGATCTTTTTAGCTGTATGAAATGAGTTTGAATTTCAGTTGTGTTCTTTATGTTATGCATTTCTAAAACGTGTTTCGCTCAAATGAAACTGTGCAATAATTATGGCTTTGCTTATGAACTGTACATTATGTGTAGAATCTTGTGAGGCACAATCTAATGGAGATGCCGGAACTTTGACAGTGACAGGAAAGCGTTTGCTGCTGCATCAGTTCAAGGCATTGTTTATAAAACGGTTTTGCAACAGTCTGAAATACACAAGAGGGCTTTTTGCGCAACTCATATTGCCGGCTGTGTTTATCTCTATTGCTCTCTTGTTCAAGATGCTTGCTTCACATCATTCCAATGGGATCATAGAGCTGACACCTAGTCTCTATCCTGGTGACATGTACATTCCTTTTAAGAACTTTCAACCTTGGCAAAAACAAGCTGTGAATTTGACAAAGACATTGGCTCAGCCATGTGGTGCATCAGCTCACTATCTTGTCAGCAATATGTCGCTAGTGAGGTGTCATCAGTATTTACAGTACATGCAGTCGCATTGTCATTTACCAAACAAATACTGGACTAATTCTACTAACGTTGCTTCATCATCGAATGCAACATGTAGCTGCGTGTCTCATAAACAGCAATGTCCTGCAGGTGTTGTTGCTCCTTCTCCTCCATCACTTTTGACTGTAGATGATCTAACTCTTCAAGACTTAACTGACAAGAAGAACATGTCAGACTACATTCTGAAATCAACAGATGAGTATATTTTGCACAGATATGGGGGTGTAAGCTTTGGTCATGAAAATCAGGAATATGCTGAGCCGTTGCCAGGAGTCTACCATGACGATCTGCAGCTTTTTGGTGTGAGAAAAGCTGCTAAAGCTTGGTATACAAACAAGGGATATCATTCTCCTCCGATTTACCTGAATGTATTGAATAATGTCATACTGAGAAATCATTTTGATCAGTCTGCAGATTCATTAGAATATGGTGAGTTGAGTTGACATGGCAGCAACTGATTTAGGCAATGCTGCTGCTGCATGATTGCAGTGTCTTACAAGGTTTTTTGTTTGTTTGTTTGTCTTTATGTTGATCTACGTTTGTATTTTGTATTATGTATGTAAATATGTGTGTAATCGTTTAATGAAATAAGGGTTGCATTTGCAAAGTCAAGCAGAAGAAGAGGTACAAACACAATCTCAAATCTAACTTGAAATCTTGCCATAAAAATCCACGACAATGGTAGACGTTAGTGACAGAATATTCTGGAGTGATTATCATCATCATTGTATCATCATCAGTGTACTGGAGTATACTTGCTCTAACAAAATTTAGTTTTGCATGCTAAAATACGTGCAGTGTTGAATATGCAAACTTAAAGCAGTGTCAACAAGACTTCTTGTTCTTTACTGGACTATGCTATTTTTGTTGTTTTAATAGCAAAGCTATATACTGTATGAACAACTTACCAATGTTGCATCACAACTGTTTTTAGCTATTTTGTCAGTAGTGTTTAATTGCTGATCTTGTAGAGATGACACTCAAGCAATTTAGTAGTTTTATCTGACTGGAGTGGCTTTGTTATTAGTCTGTATATCTTTCATTGTCTGTTTTTCTGCCTGTTTGTTTGTGTAGGTCTTTGTTGTATGTTTATTGGTCATTGTGTCTGTGTGTTTGTTTATTGGTTTGTTTGCCGGTCTGAGCTGATGGTTTTGTTTATTGGTTTGTTTGCCAGTCTGAGCTGATGGTTTTGTTTATTGGTTTGTTTGCCAGTCTGAGCTGATGGTTTTGTTTATTGGTTTGAATGTCAGACAGTACAGGGTTTTAGTAAATTGCATCTGTTGTTCTTACTGGTAGAGGGTGATGTCAATGAGTTGTTCGTGTGCGTGTGTGTGCGTGTGTGCATGCGCGCTGTGTTCGTTCTCTTTCTTAGCGTAAATTTTGTGTAACTGTCTTTATTTCTGCAGGTATTACTACTTTGTCTCACCCATTCAATCAGACTGTTGTGCAGCTAATTGAAGACAAAATGTAACATCGCTTAACATCAGAATTGCTTAATTAAGATGTTTTAAATCTTCAACTTGTTCATTACTCAGGCGATCAGGAATTGATCTTATTGTTGCTTTGTGCGTCATATTTGCCTTGTCATTTGTTCCACCATCGTTTATTATGTTTCTTATACAAGAGCGTGCAACTGGTGCAAAACATCTGCAGCTTGCTTGTGGTGTAAACCCAGTTGTCTACTGGCTGGCAAACTACTTTTGGGACATGGTACGTGATTTTGCTGTATCTGAAAATAAAAGTTACTGCCTTGTGTACTGAATAGCTGGGTGCCAAAGCATTCCTAGGGATGCTAAATTCTAACATATTGATAATGAATGGAAAGAAGTTAGCTACCTGTTGATGTAATAGTCGTGTCTGATAATTTTAGATTGACTATTTAAAATTGCATTACTTCTATAGAATAATTTAAGTATTGATTTAATTTAGTTTGAGGTTATAGCTATTTATTGCCGGAAGATTATTGGTATTTTATGGTTCTTTGAAATGAGAAATTTTGATTTTACAGTTGTTTGCATTATTTATTGTTACAATTAGTGCAATAGGTGATCTTAGAAGACTAATATAGAAATTAATTACAAATACCTTTAATATGTTAGTGTACCTAAGAATGACTTAATTTTAAGGATTTATGAGAATTCTTTGGTTGTGTTTCAGTGCAACTACATGGTTACTGTTCTTCTCGTTGTCGTCATTTTTCTTGCTTTTGGTGAAGACGTTTACACATCAGGAGACAGCTTCTCGGCAGTTGTTGTCTTATTCGTTCTTCACGGGTACCATTTTATGTATCAAGGCTATACTTGTCACTTTCTTTACTCTATGTGTATGCGTATTTGGACTCATGCTAATTGGTGGTGGGATTCAATTGTTGTTCATGATAGGCGTCTGTTCAAGTGCGTGTGTGCTTGACTTTGAGTGAAGTCCTATTCTATTTTGCTAGCTTGGTTGTCTCCTCTGGAAGTGTGCCTACCCATGCATTCACTTGTTATCTGCTGGCAGCTTTCCTGTCTGACTGTGTAAATTTGCATCTTTGATTACATGTGCAGGGAGATGCTCAGGTGTATAAATGAGGCAGATGCATGGGGCCACCATAATTTGAAAAAAGAATATGTTTAGAAGCAAAAAAATTTCTAGTAAATCTTGATGCTAATGACATTTCCTTAAATTATTAATTAGAGTAGCACATGCTGTCAGAGTTTTTAGTGTGTTGAAGCTGCTGTTTGTAATTTTAGTTGGGCGATGATTCCTATGATGTATCCTGTTACGTTTGTGTTCAAGAACAGTAGCACAGCTTATGTTGTTAGCATGGCTGCATGTGTACTGATCGGATTTGTGACAACATCAACTACCCTTGTCTTGCAGCTTGTTGAGGAAGCAGAACATGGATGGGTCAGTTGTCTTTAGTATAGTCTTAATTTCAGTTTACGTACTTGAGATTTAGTTTTTTGTTTGCTTTCTCTACGTCTGTGCATGCATGAGACTCAGAGTGCGTGAATGTTTGCTTGCGTGCATGCATGCATCACTATGTGCGTTCAGTGCTATCTTTGCTGTGTGTGTGTGTGTGTGTGTGTGTGTGTGTGTGTGTGTGTGTGTGTGTGTGTGTGTGTGTGTCTGTGTCTGTGTGTCTGTGTCTGTGTCTGTGTCTGTGTGATTGTGTGGTCCGTGTTGGCTGTTTCTATGTAATTTACTTCTTTGTCAAGCGTGCATCATTTTCATTATTTGTGCCGAAAACTAATGTGCCTTGAATAGATTGCTGGTAGTACAGTGAGCAGTCAACTTCGTACTGTATTTATTGTCTTTCCTAACTACTGCGTTGGTCGTGGTTTAATGGATATTGCCTATAACCATTACAAGCTTGCTGCTACACAAGAACTCCAGAGCTTTGGTAAGTGTTTTACTGGACTGTCATATACTTTACTTTAAGCTTATTGCCGGATTGTATTCAGGTGTTTCAACTGATGTAGTTGGTCTTTTCTCTCTGAGCCAAGATGCAGTCGGTCGAAGCATTATTAGTATGCTGATTTCCGGTTTGGTCTTCTTTTTTGTTGTACTTCTTGTGGAGTACAAGATCTTCCTGCCATCACTGTGTTGGTCCCACAAGATTGTGGACCCGATCGATAGAGATCATGAAGAAAGAGAAAGTGATGATGCGGATGTAGCTGAAGAGAGAAGGAAGATTGTGAACAGTCCATCACCTGATACTGTATTAAAGATACAGAACATAACGAAAGTGATGATCCAGACTAGCTAGTCTGGTTAGCTTGTGGTTAATTTCATTTGTTTGATTAGATGTATCACTCGTGCATCTCTAAATCGAAAGTACTGGCTGTAAATGGCTTGTCTCTTGGAATACTGAAAGGAGAGGTGCGTGAGTGTGTTCTTGCTTACGTGTCTGCTTGTGTGTGTGTGTGTGTGTGTGTGTGTGTGTGTGTGTGTGTGTGTGTGTGTGTGGTGGGTGGGTGGGTGGGTGGGTGTGTGTGTGTGAGAGAGAGGGTGTGTATGTGTGAGTATGTGTGTGTACTCTGTAAGTATGCGTGTGTAAGACGTTCCATTCCACAATTGCAGTGTTTTGGTCTTCTTGGAGTGAATGGCGCAGGCAAGACAACTCTGTTCAAGATGCTAACTGGAGATGTGTCAGTCACTTCAGGGGACGCATCATTTCTGAACCACAGGTCTACATGATATCTTAATCCTGCTGGTGTAGCTGACATTTGTTGTTACGACAGTGTGACAGGTGATATTCATGCAGTGAGACGAAATATTGGTTATTGTCCACAGTTCAATGCTCTTAATGATTTGCTAACTGGGCGTGAACATTTGACATTTTATGCACGATTGAAGGGTATTGCTGAACCAGAAATAAGAAAGGTAAATTTGAAGGCTTCTTTGAAACTGTATAGGTTGACTGATTAGCAGTGTGAAACAAAGTTCTGGCCAAAATCGGTATACCGTTTGTTAGAAGCTGACCGTTAAGCCAGGTTTACCATTTAAGACTCCACCTACGTCCAACTTTGTTTTAACAAATTTAAGCGTCTGCTGTCAGTATGACAGCAGACGCTTAAGGTTAGCAGTATCCCTATTCTTGACACTATGACCAGATGTGACTTAAGGGTTGAGTTATATAGATATTGGTCAAATAGGTAGATCTGCGTAGACCATTTGTGCGATTTCTTTGAAACATGAAAGTGATTGTGTATATTCTTCACTTACTTTGTTTCATCAGCGTACAGCCAGGCGAGTTTCTCGGTAATCATTAGCTACCATATATTGTAGTTTATTCCATTGTAACAAATCAAGACATTGGTATTGGTGCTTGTGGCAACATTGCATTTGTGAATCAATGATTTAACTCAATCAATTATAACTAGTACATAATGAAATTTAGACCAGACGGGTTGACAAGCAGATAAGGCAATACATGCCGCATGCACAAGTAGGATGGGACGTTCAGATGAAAATTTTTACAGACATGCTGCTGCAATGGCATGCTGCTGGCTAGCATCGCGTGGTTTCTTTTATGGCATTTCTCAAGCGATGTTCATTAGGTTGTTGAATGGTGCATTCACAAGCTGGCTCTGTCACGTTATGCTGATGTGCGTGCTGGCAAATACAGTGGAGGCAACAAGAGAAAGTTGACTGCAGCAATTGCACTCATTGGACAACCTGCTGTTGTGTTCATGGTAAAGTAGCGAACTTTCAATCCTAAAATTGTTAAATGAAATTGAATTGTTTGTACGTGTAGGATGAACCAACCACTGGAATGGACCCAAAGTCCAGACGATTCTTGTGGTCTGTAATCAACAGTCTAGTTCAGGACGGACGATCGATCGTTCTGTCATCACACAGGTCAAAAACTTTGTATTTTGCTAACGTCATTTAAGGCTTCGTCTCACCTTTGCTGCTGTAGTCGACTTAACAATCAGCTTTGTTATAACGTTTTTGCAGTATGGAAGAGTGTGAAGCAATTTGCACTCGAATTGGAATCATGGTCAATGGGAAACTAAAATGCTTAGGAAGTCCTCTTCATCTAAAGAACAAGTAAGTGCTTTCCTGCTTATGCAGCCGTGCGCAAGTGCATGGGTTCTTTTGCGGTTGCGTTTGAATAATAATCCATTATGATAACATTTATAATGATTTTGTGTGAATTGATTTAGTTCTTTCGTTTAGGTTTGGAGATGGTTACACTGTGACTGTTCGTGTTGCTGGTTCTCGCCCTAATCTTGAGCCAACAAAGACATTCTTCAGTAGCTCATTTCCAGGAGCTGAGTTGAAGGTAGAAAAACAAACACACAATTCTGGTGTAAGGACAGAACTTTATCCTTGATTAATTTCTACTCTGATAATTTTATAGGAGGAGCATCATAAAATGCTGGAATACCAGTTATCCTCCAGTTTGTCGCAACTACCAAGCATCTTTAGTCAACTGGAAAGTAGCAAGGAAGATCTACAGATTGAGGACTACTCCGTATCACAGACTACGTTGGATAGAGTAAGTCAATTCACATGTTGTCGTCCATTTCTTAAGAATACCGGTATACGTTGAACCTCCTGCCAATGAAAAGACCTTAGCGTATAGGCCACCGGTATATCGTATGTTTGCACTTGCTCGTAGGCGTCCGTTCCCAGTGAGGTATGAGTGCATGCGTCCGTTATTGTGTGCTTGCGCGTGTGCGTGTCTGTGTGTGGGTGTTTGTCATTGTCTGCCTGCGTGTTTGTGTGTGTGTGTGTGTGTGTGTGTGTGTGTGTGTGTGTGTGTGTGTGTGTGTGTGCGTGTGCTTGCGTGCGTGCGTGCGTGCATGTGAGTACGTGTGGGTGGGTGAGGATCACACATCAGCGGTTGTGAACGTTCTAATTTCTAAATAGGTGTTTCTTCACTTTGCAAAGCAGCAATGCGGCTTCGTTGGTGTTTCTTCAGCTTCAAAGAGTACGTCTTTAAGATCTAAATTTGGCGCTTTTTATACTGCTCGAAAACAGCAAGTAACTCTTGCAGAAATCAGTGAAGATCTTGAATCTGTAAGATGAAATTCAACAAAATATATCAATTTTGCTCACCGCAAATTTTAATTGCAGGTACATTTGTTGCAGCAAGAATCAGAGGAAGAGATAACAGAATAGGATCTGAAGTTCTTGATAGTATTAGAGTCGAACTGCAAAATAGTACAGGACATGAAATTTAGATGCTGATTTAATTACAATGAACAGTTTGGTGAAGCTCAACATTGTTGATATTACTTGCTTTGTTTTTGAAAACGTTTGTAAACGGAAGACGAAGTTTGAGATCACCTTGTCCTGTGTAAGCCCTGAGATGACTTAACACACCTATTTCGTGCGAGTATTTTTCTTGTAAAGTTGAGGATATTGAATCAGCATCTGGAGCATTTAAAATAGTACAGAGTAGACTTAAGGAATGCTTTGTAGAGGTCAGACTCTTCTGATTGTCGACCTTGTCTAAATTCTAGGATTCATGGTCATGAGGTTTTATCAACTATGCTTTTGTTGATGAAAATTCTCGTACCAGCAGAAGGCAAGTGAGTCTTGGCCAGCATGTAGCAAAGAATAGTGTGAGCATCAGGTGTATTGAGGACAGAACATAATACAACATCTACCTCATCTTCTATTACTTGCATTCAGTCGGATGCTGTTATCAATGGACAAAGTCTCAACAGGAGAGCATTCTGGCACGCGTTTGTACACCGTAAACCAACTTTAATTCTAGAGTATCTCCCATCGTTTCGACAGGTTGGCCAATAAATCTCTTCAACATCTAGAGACCGTACTCTCTTTGTGACACTCACCGTTCCAACTCGGGTGCTATAGAAACATTTCATGAAACATTACTAGCTAGTAGGCAGAAAGGATGGTAAAGACCATCAAGCAACTTTTGAAAATTATAGCAAAATATTCATATCTTTCACTGGAGCCTCTGTTTGGCATTTTAAGCAACCGTAAAGAGTATGGACAAGTGAAAAGACGGGATTGTCTTAATCTGGTAAAGTCAGAACAATTCGACAAAAAGAGGCCACTTAATCGTCATCAGTTCTTCCCGAGAGGAGAAATCTAATAGATACTGCAACCAGACCAGACACACCTGACCAAACATTCAGGAGTTACCGGATCAAGAAGAGAACAGTATGGAGCCTATATGAGATTTCTAGTAGAAACAATTGCCCTACAAGACTGATCATGCAATGTAAAACTTGTAGCAGTCTAGTAACTAATTAATCCTCCACAACACCCATACCAGTAGCTGTGCATGCGCGTGTGTGTGCGTGTGCTTGTGAGAGTCTGCGTGTGCGTGCGAGTGCGTGTGTATATTCGCGCGCGTGTGTGTGTGTGCTTTCGTGTGTGTATGTGTGTGTTGTTTGTTTGTTGGTTGGTGTCTGTGTGTGTGTGTGAGAGAGAGAGAGAGAGACACTTGTTGAGAAAGATCAATGTAGTGGTAGTTTTACTGCCATGTCTGTAGTAGGAGAATGGCCAAAAGTCTACAAAACTGTAAAATAGCGTGGGACGGTCACCCTGAAATTTGTTTGTTATTGAATTGCAGTACAACAGTTACTCTGCAGTGGTAGCTAGCAATATTTTAAATTTTGTACAGACAACAAAATTCAAAAAAAATTAATATTCTTATATAGTTTAACAAACTCATGAAGTTGTCAACTGTATACTAAATACGATTAGCACAAACAACACTATATCCAATAAAGAAGCACTAAAGTGCTACAGTTAAAACCCATGGCTGTTATCCAGTTGTTCTCTTTCGTATTAGTTCTACACCAGTCCAATATAGACTGTAATTGTTTTCTCACAACCATTTACTGTAACTAACAATCTATTTGGAGTAGATAACACCACCCACGTCTGTCTATTAACCCACCCACATCCGGGTAGTCATCGAGTCATCGAGCTGTCTAGTATGTGCTACTATAACCTTAGCGCATGTGAGCCTTGAGTTAATCAATTACTAGACCAGTCTAGAGCGAATGGCACAAATGACGCTCATGCAACAAGGAAGGAGCTAACATCTAACATCCTGACTTACCACGTTGCGTCAGAGAACATGCCAATACAGACCTTGTACACGACATACTAATTCATTGCGTACTCATTACGAGTCATGCAGTATCGACCTACTAGATATTACGGTGGAGTAAGCGTGCATTTGTATACGTGTGTGAACGAATGCTACTAGCAGTATACTAGTGTCGGACATCTGACGCCCAAAGGTGGCTGTACAATCATAAATCAACACTTTTGAAAGCATCGACAAAACAAATCGTTAGAGAAGCGGACAGTCCAGAGAAATGAAAAATGTCAAGAAATTCGAATGCGACGATTTACTGAATGTGCATGATGAAATTACTTGGACTCTCATTTTCCGAAGTGCCAAAAAACGATAACGTCATGCTGCACGCCTCGTTGAAGAAAGTTATGAAAGAGATCTATTGTTTACTCGCAATTAGATCCTAAATGTAAGAACACAAACATAGACCTTGTTGACCGCAGTCGCGTACTTTCACACCGACAACACGCACTTCCGTCGTGATATTACCACTAGAGGGTTCAGCTCACTGTGCAGTAGTTCATTCAGAACCAGACGATGGGAGAGATCAGCGAGCACCGGTGCACCGTCTCTCGAAAGGATCGTTTCCTTTTGTACGCCTGCTGCGCAACAACGTTGATATTGGTCGGGGCATTCTTCTGCTTGTTCGCTCTACATCAAATCAGAATTGACCGACTCGAGTCTCGCATCAATAACATGGAAGATACACGTGCGAAGTTCGACTTTGTAGAAGAGAATGCAAACGATCACGCCCCTGATCATGACTTGCTGCACCGCTATGCTAGACGAGCTGTCAGTCAAAATGTCGACGATACAGGGAGTGTGGACAAGCTTCTAGAACAGATGATTTCACTACAGGTGAAAAATCAGTAACATTGCATTTAAACGCATGCCACCGACGTGCTATATATTAAAAGGAAATTCGTAAAGCCAGTCGAATTTATTGTATGTTTCATAATGTACCTGCAGCTGAAGTCACTGCGAGCTCACTGTACATCAAACCAAAAAATTTGCATTCAAGGTAGCTGTCACTGCTTTTACATATTTTCCAAAAATGAATATGCTGCATGTTTGTAGGCCCCAAAGGAAGCGTGGGAGCAAAAGGTGAGAAAGGAAGGCGTGGATCACAAGGTATGTCAACTGCATAGAGTGAAGCATAATTTTACTTTTTGTGCAATTGTTATCTGCTATATCAATAAGGCAAGAAAGGAGAAACGGGTCTTCAAGGAATGCAAGGTGAGAAAGGTGAAACAGGTGACGTGGGACCACGTGGAACAAGTATTGGTAAGTATTGAAGTTAAACATTATCCTAGCATGAAAGACAAGCGCACGCACTTACGCACACACACACACACACACACACACACACACACACACACACACACACACACACACACACACACACACAGACATACACACACACAACAACAACAACAACAACAACATCAAACAAACAAACAAACCAATATAGAAACAACAAGCAAACAACACACTCACGCACGCACAGACGCACTCGCACGCACGCATGCACGCACTCACACACACAAACAAATGAACATGGAACACTCGCACGCTCCACGGGAGAGAGAGAAAGAGAGAGAGAGAGAGAGAGAGAGAGAGAGAGAGAGAGAGAGAGAGAGAGAGAGAGAGAGAGAGAGAGGAGGGAGGGAGGGTGGAAGAAGGAAGGGAGGGAGAGAGAGAAAAGAAAATACATAAAACAAGCAACAGATAATCAGTGCAGAGCAGATTTAGAGAAAGAATAAAGATACAAACTTTTATGTCATCCTGTCAGTTTGTAAATAGAATTTCTGCTCTCCATATTCTGTTTCTTGTAGACCCTCCCGTCATCACTCGTTCCCCACTCAGTGTAACCGTATTACAGAAAGGTTTAGCTGTATTCGAATGTGAGGCAAACGGAACACCAACTCCTACAATCAGTTGGAGAAGGCTGGATAACTCGCCGCTTCCTAAATTGAGAGCTTCTGTATTGCTCACTAATGCACTAAAAATTGTTGATATCCAACCAGAAGATGCAGGGTCCTATGTATGTGAAGCTAAAAACGTGTTTGGGTTAGAGCAAGGATACGCCACTCTTGCCGTTCAAGGTATCAATTCTATTTATCTAACACATATATTACATCATTATTGTATAATAGAATAAATAACTTTAACTTTTAGCTCCTCCATCTTTTGTTAAAGTGTCTTCTGACGTCGTGTCCGTATTTCCCGGAGACGATGTCAAGTTGGACTGCTCGACGTCAGGATATCCCATTCCAACGATTACTTGGTCTCGAGTAGATGATTTGCCAAAGTCAAGCAAAATAGAGAAGAACGGAACTCTCATTCTTCGTAACGTGACGCAATCGGATGTAGGTCAATACATCTGTACAGCACAAAACGATATTGGAAAGAAGACTCACTCTCTCACTCTCACAATAGATTTAAATAGTTAGATAAACAAATTATATTAATTGTCTATAATATTCTGATCGTCGTTGTCGTATTTGTGTTAGACATTCCTACTCTTCCTGGAGAAGCTGTTGTTAATACGGACGCTCTACTCAAGTGTCGACTTTGTTCTCTCCGTGGATATTCATTGACGTGGCAAAAGATTGGCGGCAGTCTTCCAGCAGGAAGGGCGACGCAAGAAGGTTGCACTCTCATTATCAAAAACACGACACTGGATGACAGCGGAAGATACGCGTGCATCGCAACCAAACAGACGGGAGAGAAACTGAGACACGAAGTACCGTTTACGGTTATAGGTCAGTCGATTTTCTTCCGTATTGATCGCATGCAACTCGCAACTTGTTTGCGAGCTTTCCAATTTACTGTACTTTCCAGAATTTATAGTATACGTGTTGGAGACTGTACACTACACACATGGACACTGTAGACACAGTTGGCCTTCGAAAGAGCTTGCGTAGACAGAACCGAAACTTGCGAACACAGGAAAGGCACTGGTAACCATGTTATATCAATTTCGTGTTTACTGCAGCTCCTGCTATTATCACCAGTCCCATTTCTCCTATCGTTGCTGTTCGATCACAAGGAGAATTAGAATTGCGGTGTGCTGCTGCAGGTCCACCCTCGCCGGATGTCTACTGGACTCGAGGCTCACAACGGTTGACAAGCAGCGAAGCAGGATTGCTACAGATTAAGAACATGAGCCAATTGTTCGTTGGTGTCTACCGCTGCCATGCAGTTAACCGCGTGGGCCAAGATGTTAAAGATACAAAAATAGGTATAACTAACATAAATTTTTATGTGTTTCTTGTTTATTATTTACCTGTTGTATGTACATGTTTGAAGTAATATCTCAGTTGCAATTTGTTCACCGTCCACCATCCAATGTGACTCCCAACAGAACATCTGAAACAATATCCATCGACTGTTCGGCTACCGCCGCACTCGGACTTCCTGTCAATACGCATTGGTCAATCAATCGTAACAATAGGAAAATAGTTGGATGCGATAAAAGTATATCTGTGTTTTCAAACGGAACGCTGGTTATTCCTAATGCAGTCAATTGCGACTTTGGTGTGTACAACTGCAGCGCTCAACATGACGGAGAAACTATTAGCACCACAATGCAAATTGTTTCTCTACCCAGAGGTACAGTATACACAACTAGTCATACACACATAAAGACGAAAACAATTATTTGTAACTTTTCTGTAGATACGAGTTGGATGTTGACAAGTGACTCATGTGGAGGATTCAGGCAATCTACGTACGACAGATCAGTTCGTTACGCAGTTTCATTGTCTGACTCATGGGATAAATCAAAAATATACGATTGTCCTGTTGGATATCACTGGGCATCTACTGATGAAGGAAGAAAAATATTTAAAAATAACAATAATAAGTCAGGTGTCTACGTATATTACAGTAAGTGTAACTGGACCGGTTATGTGTGGGGAGGCAAGACCCGTTATTACTTCAGATTTCGTGATTCGGCGTCAACCAATGCTTACAAGCATGCTGGTAACTACGATGAGTATCAAGTTGAGTACACCAGTACTACCAGCAATTTCGCCGGTATTGTCTGCATTGAAGACTGACCTGATATTAATAGATTGTCGTCAAGTAGTTTCTCTATTAGTATTTCTGTTTGTTCCAATTGTCAGCTGTATTGCTTCTTTCAGGCAGTCTTGCTAAAGTAGTTTTGGTTGACTTGTTTGTAACGCTGTAAGACTATCCTGGATTTAATCAACGGCAGCAACAAAAATGTGTATTGCACTCAGTATATATACTAAATCTACGGTGTTTGTACGTATACGCACACTTTCTATAGATGGTGAGCGTTCAATCTTTTTGTTTTATAAGTTTCTATATAATTTTTCTGGTTCTAGGCAAGTACTTGGCTTACTATAGATTGTTTTGTTATGTTTTTGATTGCCTTGACATTAATTAATTAAATAAGTTAGATCATTCTGTTCTCTTAGACATCGCTCAAACACAAACTGTAAAGCATTGTACTTTACCGCGAGGTTTGCATTTCTTGTCGTGTACAGCGCTTTCGGTCAACAAACTGAGCGGTGTCTTTGATTACCACTTTTACATGAATTAACGCATCGGGGTTGGTAAACGCATCCCGCCCGGTTTGGTTTACCCCACGCCTGGTTTACGTCAGCTTCAAAATCACACAATAATAATAATAATAATAATAATGGCTACCACTCCATGGTTTGGGGGTTCAAACCCCAGTAACGATAGTAAAGTATGAAACTTGTCTGTCTTTCTTTCTCATGTTTCTCTAGCTTTATCCATGAGACTATGACTCGTTTCAGTCGTTAGGGAGTTTCTGTGGTCTGGCGAACGGTCCGTTGACGATGACGTTCAGTACTTTTCTGGTGGTCGTTGATATCCACTAAGCGTGCTGTTTACGAGTTCGCGGTCACCGTAATGCCTGCAATCTATATAGAATTGGCTAGTCATTGATCGCCGTATGGACTACACGAAAACATGTACCCCGCTGTGCTCACCTGCCGGGTTGGTGGGCGCCCAGATGGGGGTAAAGACCCCACTTGCTCATTATGGTGGGGCATAGCGACACAATATAATAATAATTGTCCCGGATATTGATGAAAGATGGACGTCTATCTGTATCGCTCGTCTTAGAGCTAGCTGAGAAGCGCGTTTCTTGTCGGAAAACCAGGACAGGGCTTGAAAAGTCGGCATCTGGAATCACAGGAGCTGTTCGGAAGACCAGGAATAGATCTGGGCGTAGGGCGACTGGTCGAACCATCTCTCGTGCGGCGTCTGATTTGAATTTGGCTTACAATTCCGCTGAAGAGACTACTGTGATGCCCACCGTTCCTAGCGAATCTTGTATTTCGGCTAACAGTAACGGCAATGCAACAAGACGACGGAAATGGACGCGAAAAATGAATAGGGAAGTGATGTTTTGTTATTACCACGTCCTGTTGTCATGCAAGTTCTCTGCTTTCAGAAAACCCATGCATCAGCTGTAGTGTGAACGAGATCCTTCTCTGAATGACGTCTCTGAGCAGCGTTTGGCAGACCAGAAGCGATATCGCCTAACTTCTGGAAGTCTGACTGAATCAGAGTCGGAGGAGATTAAACGGAAGGCCGCACAGGATGGAAAGCCCGTCTCAGATTTGTTATCTGTTACGACTGATGTTTGTACTGGTGTGCAGATGTCGGCGTTGGATGTGCTTTCTGCTCTATCAGCTGATAGTTCAGTTGTCACGCCTTTGCTTGACAATGTGTCACCTTGCATGGCTTCAGTCAGGATGGCGCCTGCTGCACGTGGTGGGAAACCTGTCGTGTCAATGATGCAAGAGGCTCATGAGTTTGCTAATCACTTGGAAGATGGCTCCCTTGTTCAGTTAGTCACTGTTCTCTTTAAGGACTGCTCATCTACAAGAGATAGTGGTGATATCCTATCCGTAGATGACACTTTGGATTCAGTTCAGTGCAGTGCTGTCAGGGAATCACCATCCCCTTGTGACTCTGTGATCTCTGATCTGATGACTACACATCCTAGTATAGCTTCTCGGCTAGATAGAATGGAAACTTCTACATCTCAACTCAGTCCAGACTGCTACTCAGTCCAGACTGCTGCCAAACGGAGGATGGTTTTTCACTTGATAGTGATGCTGCTGTGGACCCTGTACTTCTTCGAGAGTTTCTTGAGGAGTTGCAGAAAGTCAGGCAAATTCCTGTCTGTGAGAGACAACGCCTTCCAAGGATCTTTGTGAACAGTGGAACCCTGAAGCTTATTGGTGAACTTAACGCGATCATCAGTTCGTTGAAGGATGAACCAGATATGAGTAAAATCAGGTACCTGGTATTCTCTGCTGCTTCGCTAGTGTCCAAAGGCGGAGCTTAAAGACGACAAAGTCAAGCAATTCTCAAACACCGACATGGAGACGATGGCTGGATATGGATATTCTCACACTTCGACGTGCGATCTCACTGTTGCTGGAGGTGAGAAAGGGTTCATCGGGCATTCGTATGTTACATGAACTCCGACTTCTTCGGCATCGGTTGGGCATTTTCTGTTCGGAGAGTTGTGAGGTCTCCATCAATTGATTGAAAATGGAACGTAAGTCCAAGGTCGAGCGGACCAGGAGGCTGGAGAAGAATCGTAAGAGACTTTGCCAGAATGGTTTGTTTAACGAGATGCTGGACGGTTTTACGGAGAGCTGGGTAAGCAGACTATTCAGATCACTTCCCCGCTATCCGAGTCTGAGATCGAACAGTATTGGGATGGTATCCTAGAAACTGAGGTACATCTCAATGAGTCTGCCTTCTGGCTGAGACGTCAAACCGATGGCGAGACGCACCGGAAAGATGAGCAGCAGTGGTTAAATATCTCAGACAATGAGGTCACATCGTGTCTCAAAAGTATGGGAAACTGGAAGTCTCCTGGTCCAGACAAGGTTTATGGTTTCTGGGTCAAGCGTATCACGTGTCTTCACACTGATCTGACTCGTAACTACAACCTGCTGGTTTAGAATCCAGACTCTGTACCGGATTGGTTGTCTCAAGGAATAACCACTCTGATTCCTAAGAATGACAAGACTGACCAGGTCAAAAATTACCGACCTATCACGTGTCTGTCTGTTTGTCTTCTATAAGACCCTAACCTCAGTCATCAGGCAGAGGATTGCAGGCATTTGGATCAGAGAAACCTCATGGCTCCGGAGCAGAAGGGTTGTCGACAGGAATCTTTTGGTGCAAAGGATCAGCTGTTGATTAACAAGCTGCGTGCCGAAGACTGTAAGACCAGTCACAAGCACTTGAGTATGGCTTGGGTGGGCTACCAGAATGCCTATGACAGCGTGCCACACAGTTGCTTGCTTCAATGCCTTCAGCTGCATAAGATCAGTCCAGTCTCGTGCGGGTTCCTGTCACGTGTGATGAAGAGTTGGAGGACATCGATGGTGCTTTCTTGCGGGAATAGTACGATCAAGACAAGGTTTTTGCAGATCAGGAGGGGTATTTTTCAAGGTGACTCACTTTCTCCACTTCTCTTCTGTATGGCTCTCAATCCTCTGAGCAAGGAGCTGAACAAAACCGGTTACAGCTACTGGATGACCACTGGGCATGGTTAGACTGCCAAACGTCAGCTCATCAGTCATCTACTTTACATGGATGATCTGAAACTGTATGGCAGAAACTCTGATCAGTTGGATGGTATCTTACCAGAGCTGACTATTGTTACGTTGTTTCAAGAAGGTATCCGTCCGGAGTTTCAAATCGAGCTAGAACGCGACCAATCGAGTACTTTGTCTGAAGCAGTGCGTAGTGCAGAAAAAACAGAATCTATCTGGAAGAGAGATCGAGAACAAAGCATGGCTAGTGACAACAACGATTGTTTTGTTCATCACCACTCGAAGTCACAATACGCCCAGCTTCAACGTTCTTTGCCGATGGGTCACCTGACACAAACCGAAAGCGTCGCCCACGTCCAGTGGTCAGTCAGACCCGCTTTTACAACAGATGATTAAATCAGCAAACGCAACTTCTTAACCAACAGGGAGAAGTTCTAAAGTTTTTGCAATCTGCCGCTATTCGGTCACCGTCTGGTTTTTTGAACACAGTTTCGTCTTCTGTTGTATCTCTAGTTTAGTGTTCCAAAGCACCACCTTCTGTGGCACCTGTCACTACTGTCATAAGAACGGTCATAGAATTAGCGATTGCCGTAAACGTCTTGCCAGAGAAACCAAGCTGGCTAGTATAGCATAATTTATTTTATGGCATTTTTCAAGCGATGTTCGTTAGGTTGTTGAATGGTGCATTCACAAGCTGGCTCTGTCACGGTATGCTGATGTGCGTGCTCGTAAATACAATGGAGGCAACAAGAGAAAGTTGACTGCAGCAATTGCACTCATTGGACAACCTGCTGTTGTGTTCATGGTAAAGTAGCAAACTTTCAATCCTAAATTGTTAAATGAAAATAAATTGTTTATATGTATAGAATAAACCAACCACTGGAATGAACCCAAAGTCCAGACGTTTCTTGTGGTCTGTAATCAACAGTCTAGTTCAGGACGGACGATCGATCGTTCTGTCATCACACAGGTCAAAAACTTTGTGTTTTGCTAACGTCGTTTAAGGCTTCATCTCACCTTTGCTGCTGTAGTCGACTTAGCAATCAGCTTTGTTATAACGTTTCTGCAGTATGGAAGAGTGTGAAGCAATTTGCACTCGAATTGGAATCATGGTCAATGGGAAACTGAAAAGCTTGAAAAGTTCTCTTCACCTGCAGAACAAGTAAGTGCCTTGCTGCTTATGGAGCCGTGCGCAAGTGCATGGGTTCTTTGCGGTTGCGTTTGAATAATAATCCATTATGATAACATTTATAATGATTTTGTGTGAATTGATTTAGTTCTTTCGTTTAGATTCGGAGATGGTTACGTTGTGGCTGTTCGTGTCGCTGGTTCTCGCCCTAATCTTGAGCCAACAAAGACATACTTCAGTAGATCATTTCCAGGAGCTGATTTGAAGGTAGAAAAACAAACACGATTCTGGTGTAAGGACAGAACTTTATCCTTGATCAATTTCTACTCTGATGATTTTTATAGGAGGAGCATCATAAAATGCTGAAATACCAGTTACCCTCCAGTTTGTCTCAACTACCAAGCATCTTTAGTCAACTGGAACGTAGCAGGAAAGATCTGCAGATTGTGGAGTACTCCGTATCACAGACTACGTTGGATAGAGTAAGTCAATTCACATGTTGTCGTCCTTTCTTTTAAGAATACCGGTATATACGTTGAACCTCGTGCTAATGGAAAAACTTTAGCGTATAGGCCACTGTTATAACGTATGTTTGCACTTGCTCTTAGGCGTCCGTTCCCAGTGAGGTATGACTGCAAGCGTCCGTAATGTGGATTATTGTGTGCTTGCGCGTGTGCGTGTCTGTGTGTGGGTGTTCATCATTGTCTGCCTGCGTGTTTGTGTGTGTGTGTGTGTGTGTGTGTGTGTGTGTGTGTGTGTGTGTGTGTGTGTGTGTATGCGTGCGTGCGTGCGTGCGTGTGAGTACGTGTGGGTGGGTGAGGATCACACATCAGCGGTTGTGAACGTTCTAATTTCTAAATAGGTGTTTCTTCACTTTGCAAAGCAGCAATGCAGCTTTGCTGGGGTTTCTTCAGCTTCAAAGAGTACGTCTTTAAGATCTAAATTTGGCGCTTTTTATACTGCTCGAAAACAGCAAGTAACTCTTGCAGAAATCAGTGAAGATCTTAAATCTGTAAGATGAAATTCAACAAAATATATCAACTTTGCTCACCGTAAATTTTAATTGCAGGTACATTTGCTGCAGCAAGAATCAGAGGAAGAGATAACATAATAGGATCTGAAGTTCTTGATAGTATTAGAGTCAAACTGCAAGATATTACAGGACATGAATTTAGATGCTGATTTAATTACAATGAACAGTTTGGTGAAGCTCATTGTTGATATTACTTGCTCTTTTTTGAAAACGTTTGTAAACGGAAGACGAAGTTTGAGATTATCTTGTCCTCTGGAAGCTCTGAGATGACTTAACACACCTATTTCGTGCGAGTATTTTTCTTGTAAAGTCAAGGATATTGAATCAGCATCTGAAGCATTTAAAATAGTAAAGAGTGGACTTAAGGATGCATTGTAGAGGTCAGACTCTTCTGACTGTCGACCTTGTCTAAAATCTAGGATTCATGGTCATAAGGCTTTATCAACTATGCTTTTGTTGATGAAAAATTCTCGTGCCAGTAGAAGGCAAGTGAGTCTTGGCCAGCATGTAGCAATGAATAGTCTGAGTATCAGATGTATTGTGGAAAGAACACAATACAACACCTACCTCGTCTTCTATTACTTGCATTCAATTCGGATGCTGTTATCAATGGACAAAGTCTCAACAGGAGAGCATTCTGGCACACGTTTGTACACCGTAAACCAACTTTAATTCTGGAGTACCTTCATCGTTTCGACAGGTAGGCCAATAAATCTCTTCAACATCTAGAGACAGCACTCTCTTTGTGACACTCACCGTTTCGACTCGGGTGCTATGGTAACATTTCATGAAACATTACTATCTAATAGGCAGAAAGGATGGTAAAGACCATCAAGCAACTTTTGAAAATTATAGCAAAATATTCATATCTTTTACTGGAGCCTCTGGCTGGCATTTTAAGCGACAGGCGTAAAGAGTATGGACAAGTGAAAGACGTGATTGTCTTAACCTGGTAGAGTCAGAACAATTCGACGAAAAAGAGGTCACTTAATCGTCATCAGTTCTTTCCGAGATGAGAGATCTAATAGATACTGCAACCAAACCAGACAAACCTGACCAAACATTCATTAGTTACTGGATCAAAAAGAGAATAGTAAGGAGCCTATACGAGAGTTCTAGTAGAGACAAAAGCCCTACGAAGACTGATCATGCAATGTAAAACTTGTAGCGGTCAAGAAGCTAATTAATCTTCCACAGCACCCATACCAGTAGCTGTGTGTGCGTGTGTGTATGCGTGTGCAGGCCCGTAGGCTAGGGAGGATCAGTGGGTTTGGACGAACCGCCCGCTCAGCAGTGAAGGTCTTCTTGATCAATGTATATATATATATATATATATATATATATATATATATATATATATATACATACATACATACATACATACATACATACATACATACATATACTGGCGCGTATAGTACACAAAACGCGCCTCGACATTTTCATGCTCTCCTATTATGTCATATTCTAAAGAAAAGTGCTGCATGGACGCAGCCGTATGATTGTTTGTTCCGTATCGTAAATACATGTGGTCGCAAACTGCTATCAGCTCCTTTTCACTTCTACAGCACGCAACCTTTCTACTTCGAAAAGCAACTAGTGCCCTTGTGTGGCGATGACTGGTTTCTTGTACTCATTTGTAGGTCGTAACGTCACAAAATATTTGTTCCTCATACGCTCGGAAACTGTGCAATTTTGCACTCCACCTTTAAATTAGCACGCAGCCTTTTCTCACTTTGAAATAGGAACTGCATGGTGTCATTCGCAGGTCCCCTGCATCTATACGTTGTTGCTCGTCTGTAGTTCGCAAAAGTTGACATTGCAGCAGGACAGACGACAAAGCTGCTGGCCGGCTTGAAGCGCAGCACATGTGCCCGTCGATGAATCGCGAAGCTTCTTCTAAATCGGGACTGTCGAAAATGTTGCAAGCGAATACTTGGTCACCTAGACAGCCTGTTATGGCTACATATTATCCGATATTTTGTATTTTCTCCGCCCAATAATTATAAGCAAATTGTATGATGCCATAATTATATATACGCGGGAAATTGTGCTAATCAACATAAGTTGCCCAGGCGAAGAATGGGCTAATCAGGTAGTAAATATTCACAATTCGAAAGGCTAAGAGTAACATGTATGTGACGTCATTGGTCCATTTTGGTGTATTACGCAACGCCCAGTTTTGAAGCTAAGCTACGGGTCTAGTGTGCTTGTGAGAGTCTGCGTGTGCGTGCGAGTGCGTGCGTGCGTGCGTGCGTGCGTGTGTGTGTGCGTGCGTGTGTGTGTGCGTGTGTGTGTGTGTGTGTGTGTGTGTGTGTGTGTGTGTGTGTGTGTGTTTGCATGTGTGTATGTGTGTTTTGTTGTTTCTATGCTTGTTTGTTGGTTTGTGTGTGTGTGTGTGTGTGTGTGTGTGTGTGTGTGTGTGTGTGTGTGTGTGTGAGAGAGAGAGAGAGAGAGAGAGACATTTGTTGAGAAAGAGCAATGTAGTTGTAGTTTTACTGCAAGTCTGTAGTAAACTGTAAATAGCGTGGGACGGTCACCCTGAAATTTGCTATTGAATTGCAGTACAATATTTACTCTGCAGTGGTAGCTAGAAATATTGTAAAATTGTACAGACAATAAAAATTCAAAAAATTCAATTTTTATATAGCTTAATAAACTCATGAAGCTGTCAACTGTATAATAAATACGATTAGTACAAACAACACCATGTCCAATACAGAAGCACAAAAGCGCTAAAGTTATTAAAACTCATGGCTTTTATCCAGTTGCTCTCTTTCTTATTAGTTCTACAACAATCTAATATATACTGTAATTATTTTCTCACTAACCATTTACTGTAACTGACAATCTATGTGGAGTAGATAATGCTACCCACATCTGTCTATTAACCCACCCACATCCGGGTAGTCATGGAGTGATCGAGTTGACCAACCTGTGCTACTGTAACCTTAGCGCATGTGAGCCTTGAGTTAATTAATTACTAGACCAGTACTAGTCTAGAACGAATACCACAGATGACGCTCATGCAACAAGGAAGGAGCTAACATCTTGACTTACCACGTTGCGTTAGAGAACATGCCAATACAGACCTTTTACACAACATACTAATTCATTGCGTACTCATTATGAGTCATGCAGTATCCGCCTACTAGATATTGCGGTGGAGTAGGCGTGCGGCGTTTGTATACGTGTGTGGACGAATGCTACTAGCAGTATACTAGTATCGATCATCTGACGCCCAAAGGTGGCTGTACAATTATAAATCAACACTTTTGAAAGCATCGACAAAAAAATCGTTAGAGAAGCGGACAGTCCAAAGAATTGAAAACTGTCAAGAAATCTGAATGCTACGATGTACTGAATATGCATGATGCTATTACTCGGACTCTCATTTTCCGAAGTGCCAAAAAACGATAACGTCATGCTGCACGCCTCGTTGAAGAAAGTTATGAAAGAGATCTATTGTTTACTCGCAATTAGACCCTAAATGTAAGAACACAAACATAGACCTTGTTGACCGCAGTCGCGTACTTTCACACCGACAACACGCACTTCCGTCGTGATATTACCACTAGAGGGTTCAGCTCACTGTGCAGTAGTTCATTCAGAACCAGACGATGGGAGAGATCAGCGAGCACCGGTGCACCGTCTCTCGAAAGGATCGTTTCCTTTTGTACGCCTGCTGCGCAACAACGTTGATATTGGTCGGGGCATTCTTCTGCTTGTTCGCTCTACATCAAATCAGAATTGACCGACTCGAGTCTCGCATCAACAACATTGAAGTTACACTTGCGAAGTTCGACTTTGTAGAAGAGAATGCAAACGATCACGCCCCTGATCATGACTCGCTGCACCGCTATGCTAGACGAGCTGTCAGTCAAAATGTCGACGATACAGGGAGTATGGACAAGCTTCTAGAACAGATGATTTCACTACAGGTGAAAAACCAGTAACATTGCGTGTAGACGCATGCCACCGACGTGCTATATATTAAAAGGAAATTCGTAAAGCCAGTCGAATTTATTGTATGTTTCATAATGTACCTGCAGCTGAAGTCACTGCGAGCTCACTGTACATCAAACCAAAAAATTTGCATTCAAGGTAGCTGTCACCGCTTTCACACATTTTCCAAAAATGAATATGCTGCATGTTTGTAGGCCCCAAAGGAAGCGTGGGAGCAAAAGGTGAGAAAGGAAGGCGTGGATCACAAGGTATGTCAACTGCATAGAGTGAAGCATAATTTTACTTTTGTGCAATTGCTATCTGCTATATCAATAAGGCAAGAAAGGAGAAACGGGTCTTCAAGGAATGCAAGGTGAGAAAGGTGAAACAGGTGACGTGGGACCACGTGGAACAAGCATTGGTAAGTATTGAAGTTAAACATTAACTTTGCATGAAAGACAAGCGCACGAACTGACGCGCACATACACACACAACAACAACAACAAAAACAAACAAACAAACAAACCAATACAGAAACAACAAGCAAACAACACACTCGCTCACGCACAGACGCACACATGCACGCAAGCACTCACACCCACAAACAAATACAGAAAATTTTAATGTAGTGTTGTGCTTAGTATAGATTTAGCGTTCAGTGTGACTATGACTCTTATTTAGTATGCTGTTAGTTCCCTGCTTATATTTGCTGTTTATGTGATTGGACTTGTAAACAATAGAGAGAGGGGAGGGAAGGGAGAGAGAGAAAGGAAAACATATATAAAACAAACAGCAGATAATCAATGCAGAGCAGATTTAGAGAAAGGATAAAGATTTAACATTTTTTGTCATTCTGTCAATTTTTAAATAGAATTTTCTGCTCTCCATGTTCTGTTTCTTGTAGACCCTCCCGTCATCACTCGTTCCCCACTCAGTGTGACCGTATTACAAAACGGTTTAGCTGTCTTCGAATGTGAGGCAAGTGGAACACCAAATCCTACAATCAGTTGGAGAAGACTGGATAACTCGCCGCTTCCTAAATTGCGAGCTTCCGTATTGCTCACCAATGCACTAAAAATTGTTGATATCCAACCAGAAGATGCAGGTTCATATGTATGTGAAGCTAAAAACGTGTTTGGGTTAGAGCAAGCATACGCCACTCTTGCCGTTCAAGGTATCAATTCTATTTATCTAACACATATATTACATCATTATTGTATTAATAAAATATATAATATTAACTTGCAGCTCCTCCATCTTTTATTAAAGTGTCTTCTGACGTTGTGTCCGTATTTCCCAGAGACGATGTCAAGTTGGACTGCTTGACGTCAGGATATCCCATTCCAACGATTACTTGGTCTCGAGTAGATGATTTGCCAAAGTCCAGCAAAATAGAGAAGAACGGAACTCTCATTCTTCGTAACGTGACGCAATCGGATGTAGGTCAATACATCTGTACAGCACAAAACGATATTGGAAAGAAGACTCACTCTCTTACTCTCAGACTAGATGTAGAAAGTTGGATTATCAAATTGTATTAATTGTCTAGGGATTGTAATCGTCATTGTCGTATTTGTGTTAGACATTCCTACTCTTCCTGGAGAAGCTGTTGTTAATACGGACGCTCTACTCAAGTGTCGACTTTGTTCTATCCGTGGATATTCATTGACGTGGGAAAAGATTGGCGGCAGTCTTCCAGCAGGAAGGACGACACAAAGTGGTTGCACTCTCATTATCAAAAACACGACCCTGGATGACAGCGGAAGATACGCGTGCATTGCAACCAAACAGACGGGAGAGAAACTGAGACACGAAGTACCGTTTACAGTTATAGGTCACTTGATTCCTTACTATCGTGCAAGAACCATGTTATTTATACTAATGTTGTGTTGACTACAGCTCCTCCTCGTATCACCAGTCACATTTCGCCTATCGTTGCTATTCGATCACAAGGAGAATTGGAATTGCGGTGTGCTGCTGTCGGTCCGCCAGCGCCTGAGGTCTACTGGACTCGAGGCTCACAACGGTTGACAAGCACGGAAAAGGGAATCCTGCAAATCAGAAACATGGACGAATCGTCCATTGGCTTTTATCGCTGCAACGCGGTCAACCGCTTGGGCCAAGATGCTAGAGAAACCAATATAGGTAACATAAAGTTTTTGTAAGTCAAAAAAATTTGTTATCATTAATTTTGTATGTTTGAAGTAATATCTCAGTTGCAATTTGTGGAACGTCCACCATACAATGTGACTTTCAACAGTACATCTGAAACAATAGCAATCAACTGCACAGCTACAGCGGCATCCGGTTTACCCGTCAACACGCAATGGTCGATCAACCGTTATCATAAGAAACAATTTGGATGCGACGAAGAATCCTATGGTAAAAGTATATCTGTGTTCTCGAATGGAACTCTGGTTATTCCTAAAGCAGACCGATGCGACATCGGTGTGTACAACTGCAGCGCTCAACATGACGGAGAAACTATAAGCACGTCAGCGCGAATTGTCTCTTTGTATAGAGGTATATATATACAACTATTTACTTGTATAGAGACAACTAGAGAACTAGCTATTTGTAACTTTTCTGTAGATACGAGTTGGATGTTGACAAGTGACTCATGTGGAGGATTCAGGCAGTCTACGTACGACAAATCAGTTCGTTACGCAGTCTCGTTGTCAGACGTATGGGATAAATCAAAAATATATGATTGTCCTGTTGGATATCACTGGGCATCTACTGATGAAGGACGAAAAATATTTAAAAATAACATTAACAAGTCGGGTATCCACGTGTATAACGCACAGTGCAAATGGTCCGGTTATGTGTGGGAAGGAAAGAATCGTTATTACTTCAGGTTTCGTGATTCGGCGTCAACCAATGCTTACAAGCATTCTGGCAACAACGACGAGTATCAAATTCAAACCAGTGCTGCTACCAGCCAATTCGCCGGCATTGTCTGCATTAAAGACTGACCGCGGACTTGATGGCCGTATAGAGTCGTTCGCCTATTACTATTTCTGTGGGTTGTAACTGTTAGCTAAATTGCTTCTCTCAAGCTGTAGTATTAGAGGAACTCTTGTTAAACAGTTTACATGTAACACTGTAAGAGCGTACTGGAATTACAGAACAGCAGCAGAAACAGATTGTGTTTTGCACTCTATAACTATAAATAGGCATAAAACCACGAGGCTATTGCCTCAATCAGTAGCCTATGGTCACTTTACATAAATATAAGTCATCATGAAAACAAGGTACAAGTGGAAAAACTAGGAGCTCCAATAATAGCATCCATGTTGGCCCCAACCTGGATGATATTCCTACGCCACGCCACTGCTGTACCCTGCCGCGGTGTTTACGCTAGTCTCTAGATAGATTGTTATTACGACTACGTGCAGTACGATTTCTGTATATATTTTTTCGTTTCTAAATGTTCTCTAATCAAAAACAGCCAAGTCATGCTTGCCTGTAACAAAGAGATTGCTAATGTATTAGGGTGCGTTTATCTAGACGTCTACTTTATTTCCACTTCAACTAGGTAGACTTAAAATCTGCCTTCACTCACTCTAATCTATAAGTCTCTTTTTTCTTTTTTTAATTAGGTTTAGGTACTTTGCGATGTGACGTTACCACGTGATGGTAGTGCACTAAAAATGGAAGCGAGAAACGTGAACTTGCCAGCAAAGTCCTTGAAGAGGTATACGCTTTGTCGCGCGTATATATGGTCTGTTCCATAAGTCGACATTTTTAAGTTAAATTTGCAGTGTAAACGATCATTACCGAAAGCATGCTGACTTGAACGCTGATTCGCTTTACCTAGCAAAGTCTTCATACGCTATTTTATAATTTACTGAGTAAGCGTGACGTCAGTGTAAACGCACCATTAGATTCTAGATTTTTAATGTTATTTGTCTTCTTTAAAAGAGTTCAGACACATCCCGCGCATCCGTGGACGCATGCTCTTAATTTTTGCTACAAAGTGTACTTCTTGTCGAAGGCGATTTTGTTACCAAACTGCACGGTGTGGTTGACTACGGCTTAATTAATTAAATCGAGGGCTTTGAAACAGTCAGTCAGCAGCAGCACGTACAAAATAATTTATTCTATTCGGTCACACTTTGCCACGCACGTTCGTTCACTCTGAAATTTAGTAAGATTGCACCCGTTAGTGAATGGCATTGCTTTTGGTGGTTTGATTAAGACAATGGACACGCATAAAGAAACCTCTCATGTCTCGGGCAGAACACTAGTGTTATCGTCTGCTCTAATACAGCCACACTTCAAAATATATTGTGAAATGTCATATACGTATATACAGTGATTCAAACATCATGACGAGCTTGTGGGCGGTTGCCTCGTCTGAACATTACTAACTCTAGTGTATGACATACCGTGTATTTATATCTGTTAGCAAACAACTGCTGAGATTTCTTTGCAATCTGCCTGTCTGTCTTCCTGCCTGTCTGTCTGTCTGTCTGTCTGTCTGTCTGTCTGTATGTATGTATGTATGTATGTATGTATGTTTGTATGTATGTCATCCCCACTTCTTCTAAGCACGCTTTAAAACCAACGAATTTCTTTAGCGTCTTACCTGAGGTTGGGAGTGTCTCTGCCTTTCACCAATTGGATTAAAAAGTGTGATATTGGTCATGATTTAGATGAATACCGATATCATCTTTAAACCTGTAAATATGGTGTGGACCTGTATGGTCTCACAATTCAGTCTTAAATGGGTGGAGCGAATGCCTGTCAGACCTTCACCTTCCCCATCAAACAGAAGCAAGACATCAATACATCAATATTGACGACCGTCCAGACATTACAATGTTTGATCCAAATACTGGACAGAATTTGGATATTGATGTGTCCCTGGCTCATCCGTGGAGTCAGTACAGTATTAGTAAGGCTAGCAAGGAAAATGGTCATGCTGCCGCGACAAGAGAAGAACAAGGAATGAAAAATATTCAGAAGAGCTTTTTCCAGGAGGATATGTATCAAGATGTGTTCCTCTTGTGATAGATCATTTTGGGAGGTGGCGCACGAAGACAGAAAATTTTTTGCAGCATTTGTCACAAAAGTCAGCAAATCCAGACGCCAATTTTAATGCTTCCATGTTCATGTCGTATTGGAGACAAAGAGTTTCTACAATTCTGCAAAGATGCAATGCCAAAGTTATCCTTAGAAACTTTCAAAACTGTCACTTAATCATGGTGATTTAGATAGATTATTTGATTTTGGCATTCAAAGTCAAGTCCATTAGTTAATGACTTTTTTGTTTGCAAGGACTGATTTGTATTTAAACAATCACAGCATACGTACAAGTAGAATCTGTATGAGAATAAATTATCTGTCTGTCTGTCTGTCTGTCTGTCTGTTATTTATTTCTTACATCAAACTATCATACAATTCTGTCTGTCTGTCTGTCTGTCTGTCTGTCTGTCTGTCTGTCTGTCTGTCTGTCTGTCTGTCTGTCTGTCTTTCAAATAACATTTATTTCAAACATACATCTATAATAAAGTGCTAGCAAGGTAACTATATAAAGTTCTGTAACTACGAGAGTTTACTACTAGATTTTAAAAGCAAACAAACATGTCACATTTAAAAGAGAGCAATGCAGACAGACAGACAGACAGACAGACTTCTGACTGTCTGTTTTTATCAGTGAGTCTGCTTGTTCGTTTGTTCATGTCCATTGCTAGTCCTAGCTGCTTTCCTTCTATTGCTGTTTTATATAGGTATCCATGGGAGAGGAAGCATTTGAAAAGGCAAGGAAAGAGAATAGCCAATCTTTTTGCCTGATGAGTTCTTTGTGGAATGTTGTCAACAACATGAACGGCCACTTGAAGACAACCGTCGTTGTGTTACAATAATGAGGCGTGTTTATGATTTTAACATATTTTATATTCAACTTCTGTCTGCTTGTCTGCCTGCCTGCCTGTCTGTCTGTCTATTTGTCTGTCTTTCTGTCTGTCTGTCTGTCTGTCTGTCTGTTTGTCTGTCTGTCTGTTTGTTTGTATGTACAGACTTGGACAAAATTATAGGGACACCCCGCTGTGGGTATGTAGTAACACAATAATTAGGTCACAATTTACCAACTATCAATATTGTTAAGAACTTAATAGTTACCGCGTTGATTGTTAGGTTTCTTGAGAATACTGTAGACCCTAAATTGTTTTCTTTACGTTTCGCATTGCGGAAAACGAGACCTAAAAGTGTATGACGTCATGACTGCGTAAGCGTCGTAAGTTAGACTCTCTCTGATTTTGTTTAGTGGCTTTTAAAAAAGCCGGTTTTAATAACGCGAAGGAAAATTGAAGCCCTTCACCAGTTCCTCAGTACCGAGTGTTCCCGCCTCTCGCCCTTCTGATTGCGTCCAAACGTCGCGGAACACTTTCTGCCAAGTTCCGGACACGCGCGGCTGCCACGCCTCTTGTAGAGCATTCCAGAGCTCAGCGCAGTTCTCGGTTCGCGACGGTTGGCAGCAGTTTTGAGTTCATGCCACAAGTTCTCGATTGGATTCGCATCAGGCGATTTTGGCGGCCAGTCCAACAGTGTGACGTCATGCTGGCGTAGCCATTGTCTTGTTGACCGAGACGTGTGGATTGGCGCGTTGTCCTGCTGGAAGACAACGTTGTCTCCTATCAGTGCCGCCGCGTCTGTAAGCATGTGCTCTTCCAGAACCTGTTGGTACGCCGTGCTGTCCAAACGACCTTCCAGTTTCACCAGAGACCCCACACCATGCCAACACATCGATCTCCACACCATCACACTAGCCGCGTGCTGGACCGTACGGTCACAACATTCAGGGAGAAATTCCTCACCTTTGCGACGCCAAACGTACAGAGCACCATCGTTTCCTATGCTGACTTTTTACTCATCTCTAAAAAGAACAGATTTCCAGTCATCCAAAGTCCATTGTGTGTGAGTGGTTGCCCATCCCAGTCGCAAACGCCGATGGTTTTCTGTTAGCAGTGGGTTTTTTCTAGGCCTCCGAGCGTTCACTCCTGTCTCACTGAGACGACGACGGACTGTTCTACTTGACACCTGCTTGCCGGTTTCATCAGGCAGCTGATAGGGTAGCGGCACCTAATTCGGAACAGTTTTGGCCACGCCTTACTTCACTTTCTTTTTACCGAAGTTCTCGATTGGCTTGTACCCTAGATAATCTTGTAGAGTAACTGTTGACACTTCGATGGAGCGACGCTCGTTTCGGTCGACCACGTTTCAACACCGCGATTGCGCAGAATGTGGGCGGTTCGTGAGAAACCAGTAGCTCTCCCAGGGATCCTAATTCGGAACATTTATTTTCTCCCAGATACAACTATCACATCGCGTTGCAATTTTGTCATGTGTTTATCTAGTCTGTACTGACGATGTAGAATAATTTTGGTGAATGTTTAGGCTCTGGCTACCATTTTCTCCTTATCTTGCCGAAGGTAAGCTAAAACGGCCTGATTCTCTCTAGAAATCGTTTATTAGTGCAAAAACATGGTACAGACGGTTACATATATCTACTAGCATGGTGCTTGCACGTTTTATTTGGTGTGGATGGCAGTATGGCGTACAGAGAGTGATTTTTCTCAATGCCTAATTGAAATTAATCACTTACGCGGTAGTTTTGAGGCACATACAAAATTCTTACTGTCTGGATTTTATTGGTATGCACTCACAGACTTCCTTAGCACCAGTCATCTCCGTCCTGAAGTGGACATCTCATTCAACGAATGCGTACTAGTCTACCGACCCCCGACTCGATTACATGTAGCTATACAGGCATAAACAGCTATTTTTATTGCGATCAACCTTTGAAAAGCACACTGCTACGCATGTAGAGTAACAGAGTTGTATACACGTTCCCTTGTGTCTGATTCTGCACGTGCATGGGTGGAGCGAACGAAGTCATTTGATCTAAATGATTTGAACTTTTCCCAACTGTGTTTCTGAATACATGTCGACGTTTGCTTCGTCTCAATCTGCTGCTTTCCAAGAAGCAGTTGATGCTGTTAGGTCAAAGCGTTTATCAGTGCGTCAAGCAGCAAGGACCTACGGTTGTGCTACAACAACTCTCTACAGCCACGTCCGTGGTGTTGTTAAACACCAGCAAACTGGCAGGCCTACCACGCTTGCAGAGCTAGAAGAGAAGGTAGTGGATCGTGCATGCATAGCTCTAGGAACATTTGGCTACCCAGCTACACGTGACCTGGTTGGGCGTGTGCTCAAGCAATATCTAGCAGATGTTGGTTGTGAAGCTCTTTTCCATCAGGCGAGCCATCAAAGAAGTGGTGGAGTGCTTTCTTCAAACGCTGGCCAGAACTAACTGAAAGAAAACCTCAGCATCTAACAATCCAACGAGCCAAGTGTTGCACACCTGAAGTTATCTATGGTTTCTTCACAAAACAGGAGAAAGTACTGAGTGATGAAGGTTTGCTGGACCTAAAGTACAGTGACCTTGCAGCTCGCCTATGGAACTGTGATGAAACAGGTCTTTCCACTTCTGTAATTTCCACAAAAGTCATTGTCAGAAGAGGAGACAAGCACGTTGTTGAAGTAGGCAGTGGATCCGGCAGAGAGAATATTACAGTGCTAGCCTGTGGATCAGCAGTTGGCGAAAAGCTTCCTCCCTATGTTGTGTATAAAGCTAAGACAGCTGATCCAGCATGGATGGAAAATGGTCCCATTGGAACAAGATATACCAGCAGTGACTCTGGATGGATGGAAGAAGCACAATTCACAGAATGGTTTGCTCTGTCTTTCTGCCAGCTACAGAATCAGTGCCTGTGATGCTTATTCTAGATGGTCATGGCTCACACATCTCACTGAAAGTAGTAACATGTGCCAGGGAAAACAACGTAATTATATTTTGCTTACCACCACACACAACACACATTCTACAGCCCTTAGATGTGAGTGTCTTTCGAACTGTCAAGAGAGCCTGCAGTCAAATCTTAAAAATCTACAAAACTGAAACATGTCAGGCAGTAGTCACCAAAAAATCCTTTCCTTCTCTACTAAAGAAATTATGGGAAAATAGTGTTTTCCCTGAGCATTTGGTCAGTGGCATTCGAGCAACAGGTATTCATCCTCTAAACAGGGAAGTTATTGCACATGGTGCACTTAATCCATCAATGCCTTACACGAAATGCTGCTATGATCGCCTAACAACAGCAACACCAATCACAGAAAAAATAACATCCACCTTCAAGGAGCATTTTCAAGCCAAGCTCACCAAGCCTGCCTCTAAGAGGGGAAGACTTCAGCTCGACTATTACGGAGAATCAGTGACTAGGGAAGAAGCCGTACAACGCCTCAGAGAAAGATAACGCCAAAAGAAAGAAAGAAAGAAGAAACGAAGGAATGCCGAAGTTGACTTAGCTTTGCCCCTTAGTAGTAGTCAAGAAAATCTGTGCCAGGGATGTGGCAAGGACTATGAAAACGATACCACAGATGATCAGCAGTGCTGGATAGGCTGCGATAAAGCAGGCTGCAGAAGGTGGTACCACTACTGGTGCGCCATGTTTACAGACATGCCTTATACGGCTGAGTTGTAGATCTGCTCACATGTTCTTAAATGCATCTTTCATAAATTCTTCAGTAGAAATAATTTCCTTTATGTAGAAACCATTTCTCTATGTAGGACTGGAGTAACGTTGGCACCACATTGTAAATGGTTGATATTAATGACAATAAAATAATGACGATGTTGCAAAATTCTAGACTCAAGTCCATCTGATGAAAAGATGAACACTTCCTATGCTGCAAATTACGTTGCTCGGGCATATCTACAGTTCCTTTTCGCCTCTGATGATAGATAGCAGTCTTTCACATCGTAAATGACACAGAAACCTCACAAAAATCGGTTGAAGATCAATGGCTACTACGTCCTTGGCGATGATGTAGTTTAAAATCTAAAAAACAACAAAGAACTGAAGCTAAATCTTCATAATTTCAAGAATACGCAAAAACACCTAGGCAACATTGGAACGTGGTCTACCCTGCTTGACAAGCACAAGTCCTATCCTCAGTAGCCGTGCATGTAGCTTTATCTCTTCGGTACTCGGAGCGCACAAATCAAGATTCTTGCAATCGTGGTTAGCAAGAAAACGACTGTTCCGAATTAGGATCCCGTATGGTGATATCAACTTACACGCAATATTTCAAACGTCTCGTGATCACGACGAGCAGCAGCGACTGCGCGCGCTCCCACTAATCTTACGAGTAAGGTCATGCATTGGTCTACAATATGATATACAATGTATGGCAAATACGCTTTTGTTTTATGAGAAACATGTGGCTCTAATTCCGGGCGTAACCGGAAGTGTTCCGAATTATACGAGAGCAGTCGTGATTGTGCTCTGCGGTTCTGCAGTGCCATTCTCTTCAGCCGATGATCTTCGCGGATTGTCGTTGTCTTCCCACGTCCATATCGTTTTTCATAATCGCTGCTGCCATGGGAAAGCCGTTGCAGGCACTGATGAACCGAATTCCTGGAGCGGCGGACAAAAACTGCGATCTGACGCACAGAATGGCCAACTAAGTGAAGGGCTTCAATTTTCCCTCGCGTTTTTGGACTCAATTGTTTGCCTCGAGGCATCGCTGCAACTCGTGGAATATCGCATGGAACAAGACTCTGCAACTGCGTGCAGCTGAACGTTCAGGCTAACTTATCGCCTAAGTTTGGCGGTCTCAAGGGCAGCGGTTTTAGTGCAGCTGCCATTTTGGCGGTAGCATTTTGAGATTTTGCTACGTAAAACGTGGACCGTAAGTGGCATGTCAATGTTCTTTTGTTGCTATAACTTTTTTAGTTTTTGTCTTAGCAGGATTCTTTTTGTAATTAATTAGTGTCGCATGATTTTTGAATACGTTGAAGTTTGTTTATTGATTAAAATTGCAAAACAATTCGAATTGTGATGACATGCACGAAATCAATTCGATTCCTTTCTCTGTTCACATCATCTGTCTCTTTGTATGCAAACCCTGGTTGTCAGAAGTGTTAATCTCAATTAATCTCAATAATCAGATAAATTATGTTTATGCTTATTGCTCTGTTACTATTTTTGTTTAACAACATAGAACCTAAGATAAACTGAAGCTAAAGACACTTCTACCATCGATGATGACCAGCAGTTCGCTTGCCGGTTACTTATGTGCGTACCATATGCTTTCCAAGAGCATATTTCCTCGTATGTGTTCGTGTTTCACTAAAGCCGCTGGACTTGTTAGACGTAAGGTTTCAGAAATAAGAAGACAAAACTTGTCTTCCTAGTGATATCAGCTGTCCTGCTGATGGCAACATCGCCAGGAAACAAGCTGAGAAGTTGACGAAATACAGTGATTTAAGGGTGGAGGTAAGCCGCATGTGGCAGTGTTGGACATTGGTTGCATGTTCCAGTGGTGTTGAGAGCGTTGGGCACAGTGCACGCAAGTATTGCACGGTGGCTGGACATTATTCCAGGTCATCACAACCTTTGGAACGTAAAGAAAGCAGTTTTTATCCAGTCGGATTCTACGTAAAGTCATGTCTTCTGTTTAGACTGCTATAATGTTCTAGGCACCTCTGAAGCAGGGGTTGCCTTCTGTTGTTACAAGAGACCTTACTAACCAGACTGATCTGGGTGAGAACGACATAACAAAGCCATTAGAGCATAGTGGTTAAAGTTCTGGTTCTCTGACCATGATGGCCTGGGTTTAATCCTGGGTAGCGATCGACAGCAATATAATAAAACGAGTCTGTTGGGTCTTTCTCACTGTCTATTGCTTATGTCTGTGAGAGTAGACTTGTTTCTGTAGATGGAGAGTTTCTGTGACCCGGCGAGAGGATCTTTGGCAATGAG
Organism: Corticium candelabrum; assembly: GCF_963422355.1. Lineage (NCBI taxonomy): Eukaryota > Metazoa > Porifera > Homoscleromorpha > Homosclerophorida > Plakinidae > Corticium > Corticium candelabrum. The sequence goes on from NC_085085.1 coordinate 10,332,474, forward strand.
AATTAGTGCATTTTAGTAGTCATTGATAGCTACTGGGCGTGCTGTCAAGGCAGGCAAAATCCCCGTAGCGCACGCAATCAATAGTCGATAAGCCAGTCACTAGCGCCGTAAGGATTACACGGAAACAATTAGCTCTCTGGGACTTACCTGCCGCGTTAGTTAGGACCCCACTTATTCAACCTTGAGGGTGATGATGACACACATAATAATAATTTTATTTTTCGCACATCATTTAATGACGTAGCTCTCACTATAGGGGCAACACACACACATACAAAAACACACATTCACAACTACATAACCCTAACTATCTGTGATACCTAGCCATATATATCTAACTGTAACTTCTTGTCCACTACGTACCTACCAGGATAAGCATCCCTCGTAATTACACGTCTATTTGCAGGTAAAGTTCTCTTTCTAAAAAGTTGAGTTTTAATATTTTAACCTTCTCCTCAGCCTCCTAAAACAACCGATCTGTAAG
>NC_085085.1:10337957-10505457 GCF_963422355.1 Corticium candelabrum
CAAACACATACACACACACACACACACACACACACACACACACACACATGCGCACGCACGCACGCACACACAAAACAAGTAAAAAGATTAAAAATAGGAATGCAGTCAATATGCTGAGAAACGATAGAGACAAAACTTTTTTGTCAACCTGACAGTTTTTTAAAATTTGCTTAGTGTATTTCTGTTCCATGTAGACCCTCCTATCATCACTCGTTCCCCAGTCAGTGTGGCCGTATAACAAAAAGGTTTAGCTGTCTTCGAATGTGAGGCGCGTGGAACACCAAATCCTACAATCAGTTGGAGAAGACTGGGTAACTCGCCGCTTCCTAAATTTTGCGAGCTTCTGTATTGCTTATCAAATATTTAAAAATTGTTGATGTTCAACCAGAAGATGCAGGATCATATGTATGTAAAGCTAAAAACTTGTTTGGGTTAGAGCAAGCATACGCCACTCTTGCCGTTCAAGGTATCGTTAGACACAGCCACTAAATCATTTCTATAGCTAATGAAATATATAAATTTAACTTGCAGCTCCTCCAGTTTTTGTTAAAGTGTCTTCTGACGTTGTGTCCGCATTTCCCGGAGACGATGTCAAGTTGGAATGCTCGACGTCAGGATATCCCATTCCAACGATTACTTGGTCTCGAGTAGATGATTTGCCAAAGTCCAGCAAAATAGAGAAGAACGGAACTCTCATTCTTCGTAACGTGACGCAATCGGATGTAGGTCAATACATCTGTACAGCACAAAACGATATTGCAAAGAAGACTCACTCTCTCACTCTCAGACTAGATGTAGAAAGTTAGATTATCAAATTATATTGACTGTCTAGGGATTGTGATCGTCGTTGTCGTATTTGTGTTAGACCTTTCTACTCTTCCTGGAGAAGCTGTTGTCAACACGGACGCTCTACTGAAGTGTCGACTTTGTTCTATCCGTGGATACTCGGTCACTTGGGAAAAGATTGGCGGCAGTCTTCCAGCAGGAAGGACGACACAAAGTGGTTGCACTCTTATTATCAAAAACACGACCCTGGATGACAGCGGAAGATACGCGTGCATCGCAACCAAACAGACGGGAGAGAAACTGAGACACGAAGTACCGTTTACAGTTATAGGTCACTTGATTCCTTACTATCGTGCAAGAACCATGTTATTTATACTAATGTTGTGTTGACTTACAGCTCCTCCTCGTATCACTAGAGAACTAGTTATTTGTAACTTTTCTTTAGATCTGAGTTGGATGTTGACAAGTGACTCATGTGGAGGATTCAGACAATCTACGTACGACAAATCAGTTCGTTACGCAGTCTCGTTGTCTACCGTATGGGATAAATAAAAAATATACGATTGTCCTGTTGGATATCATTGGGCATCTACAGATGAAGGACGAAAAATATTTAAAAGTAACCTTAACAAGTCGGGTATCCACGTGTATCTTTCACAGTGCCAATGGTCCAGTTATGTGTGGGAAGGAAAGAATCGTTATTACTTCAGATTTCGTGATTCGGCGTCAACCAATGCTTACAAGAACTCTGGAAACCACGAGGAGTATCAAATTCAAATCATCACTGCTACCACCCAATTCGCCGGCATTGTCTGCATTGAAGACTGACCGCGGACTTTATGGCTGTATAGAGTCGTTCGCCTATTAGTATTTCTGTATGTCGCAACTGTTAGCTAAAGTGCTTGTCTCAAACTGTCGCGTTAGAGTAACTCTTGTTAATCAGTTTACATGTAACACTGTAAGAGCGCACTGGATTAACAAAACAGCAGCAGAAACAAATTGTGTTTTGCACTCGATAACGACGGGATAAAACGACGGGAGCTATCTCTCCAATCAGTAGCCTATGGTCACTTTACATAAATATAGGTTATCGTGAAAACAAGGTACAATTGGAAAAAACTAGGAGCTCCAATAATGGCATCCATGTTGGCCCCAACCTGGATGGTATTCCTACGCCCCGACACTGCTATACCCTTACGCGGTGTTTACGCTAGTCTAGATTGTTATTAAGACTACGTACAGTACGATTTCTGTATATATCGTTTCGTTTCTAAAAGTTCTTTAATAAAAACCAACCAAGTCATGTACTTGCTTGTTTGTAACCAAGAGATTGTTAATTGTGTTATGGTGCGTTCATATATACTTCTACTTTGTTTCCACTTCAACTAGGTAGACTTAAAATTTGCTTTCACTCACACTGATCTATAAGTCTCTTTTTTCTTTTTTAATTAGGCTGAGGAACTTCGCGATGTGACGTTATCACGTGGTGGCAGTGCGCTGAAAATGGCGGCGGACCATGTAAACTTTCCAGCAAAGTCCCTGAAGAGATACAGACCGTCGCAAAATTATAAAGCCACTCCCTGCACGTGACTATACCGGAAGTTTTCCAGGCTGATTTACCGATTAGTACCTAGAATGAGCGTTTAACAAACAACCACGTGATAAAGTAAGAACAGAACAAGAACGTGACAAGTTTTATTTGGGAAAGCTTCAAAAGTCATTGCGTTACGAAGCAAAACGCAAACGGCGTTTGCGTGGGCGTCTGCACTGTCCAGCAGAATGACCTTTCTAGACTGTTTTTTGGCTTTTAAAAAGCCAGTTATTTATGAAACGTTTCTTTGATGTAGACTCTTTGCTTTAGTACTTTGTGTTTCCTCCTCTTGCTTTCCAGATTGATTCAACTCGTCGCGGAACACTCAACTAGCGCGCGCACTCCCTCTAGAGAAATCAACGCAAAGTCGCCCTGCACTGCCGCCCACTCTTCGCGAGGATGACCAGCGGTTGCCGCTACCTTCAAGATTCGCCAAAGGTTCTCAATTAGGTTGGCGTCAGGCAAACACGGAGGACAATCCAAAACAGTGACGTCATTGTCGCGAAATCATTGGCCGGAGACGACGTTTTTTGGTCGTCTACCGGCTTCTTGCGAGGGCGGCGTGCATTTCTCTCTCCGCAAGTCAGCGACAAACTAAAGATCTGGAAATAGCTTGTCCCGTGCTCTCCTTGAATTCTCGTTTCAGCTGGCGCGATGTCAAACGGCGATTTCTCTTTGCTGTCTCCTCCAGAATGCGGTCATCTCTGTCACATGTTTTTCTCGGCTGACGAGATCTTTTCTTACAGCTTATTGCTCCGGCCTCTAGTCTTTTTAGACAGTTTTTCTCCGATCCACGTGAAACACCGACAGTTTTGGCGATTTCAAGCCTTCGATTTTACCGCAACGTCGTGGACTGAGCTGCCGATCTCGGGGCATCCCCAAACTCACAGCAGCTGTCCGACTTTTCCTCAATTTCGTCTAGCGAAAGATTGGTCAGTCAGCTACAGGAATCCGCAATTTGACAGCGCTGTGAGCTCAAACAACGACTAGACAATCAAAGATTTCGCGCTATCAACATCATTTTGCAACATTTCGACCACAACCATTTCAAACCGGAAGTTACACTTTTAGAAATTTTGTGTACAATCTAAAGAATTTAGTAGATTTTTTTACAAGATTTAGTTTTCTAGACAATATTCAGTTGATGTTTCAAGTTATTGTGGTTTTTGTGGATTTTCTTATTGACAAAAATGACAAATAGTCCCCTCAATGACGTTATAGTGGTTTTTCGTTTTCTAAAGAAAAGTTGAAAGAAAGTTTGTATTCCAAGTAGATTATGGGTAAAGCATGCGTAGGTTTCTTTCAGCAAATGGCAAAATTGAATAATAAAAATGTTTTGTTGAGCTATTCATCACGTGTTTGTTTGTGGTGAAAGTAGCGCGCACTTCAAAATTCAAAATTCTGTCATAAGAAACAAACCCAATAGGAAGAGTCCTTCACTGTAGTTTAAAATAGAAAATTTGCAGTACATTACAGTTGAAATTATTTTTGCTAAAGCTTTTACAATAATTTTGTGGTCATTCAAACTTCAGGTATAGTCACTTGCAGGGAGTGGCTTTATACTTTTGCGACGGTCTGTATACGCTTTGTCTCGCGCATCTGGTCTGTTCTATGAGTCGACTTTAGGTTAAATTTGCAGTGTAAACAATAATTACCGAAAGCATGCCGACTTGAACGCTAGTTCGCTTTACTTAGCCAAGTCTTCTTACGCTAATGTAATTAGTACACGTCAGTGTAATTAGTACACGTCAGTGTAAACGCACCATTAGATTCTAGATTATTTTAAATTTTAATTGTATTCTTTAAAATAGTTCAAACACATCCCACGCATTCGTGAAGCATGCCATTTTTGCTACGAAGTATGTACTTCTTGTCGAAAGTGGTTTTGTTTACCAAACTGCACGGTGTGGTTGATTGCGACTTAATTAAATAATAAATAAATTGAGGGCTTTAAAACAGTCAGTCAGTATAGCAGCACGTAAAAATAATTCTTCTATTCGATCACAGTTTGCCACGCACGCTCGGTCACTCTGAAATTTAGTAAGATTGCACCCGTTAGAGAATGGCATTGCTTTTGGTGGTTTGGGGCATTGAACACGCATGGAGAAACCTCTCATGTCTCGGGCAGAACGCTAGCGTTATCGTCTGCTCTAACAAACCCACACTTCTAAATATATTGTGAAATGTTATAATATATGTATACAGTGATCTAAAGAGCATGACGAGCTAGTGCGCGGTTGCCTCGTCTGAACATTACTAACTCGTGTGTGACGTACCGTGTCTATAGATCTTTTATCAAATAACTGCTGAGTTTCCTTGCAATCTGTCTGTCTGTCTGTCTGTCTGTCCAATACATATATTTGAAACATGAATCTAGCAACATACAATATGTAACTACGAGTCAAATTATACAGAATCACTTAGAGACTACAGATATCAACTACAGAACCAACTGAGAACTAAAATTACATTTTCTAACTGCTAAAGAACCCAAAGAGGGTCCAGTTGTTACAACACTAATTATTGGAGATGAAAGCGGGTTGTTTTTGTGTGGACTCTGCAACCCAAGGATGACATCTTGCGTTAGATTACTCCAGCATTGCATCGCTGTAATTGAATGCTGAACCTTTTCCGCCAGTGATCCATAAATTGTGCCGAGTTGCGCCGACCATTTTTATCAAAAGATTGAGATCCGAGAGAACGTACGTATTGGTCTCCTTCATCACCCCATCTACCAAAGTGTTCAATGACTAAAGGCTTAAAGATTATTTGGTTGCCAGTTGGTAGCCTTTCGTCTTGATATTTGATTTTTTTCTTTTCTTCTCTTTGCTTCGAAGCTAGACCATCTACTTTTGAGGACGAGAGAAATACCTCTGAGCTCCAGGGATGGGCAAGAGAGATGTCTAAATCAATACTCATACCAGAAGATGTATCAAGTGCTATAATGTCTGGTCTGTTATCCGAGTTTGAGTAGCGATGTCTTGGCTCTCTCCTGTGTGGTATGTGAAGTTCACTTAGACAATCAGCCCAAACATTTGCAATGGATTCGTGACTCCAAACTGGGCCACCACCAACCTTGCATGTTAAAAGATGATACCCGCTGTCGTCAAGAACTGCTCCGCACTGACACGAACTCAACCACTCCAGAGAACAGACTGGCAAGCCCAACCTCAGATATGACGCCAAGCGATAAACGCAAGAATCAAGTGCGAAACACATTGCGGTTGGAACAGCGTTGACCCAAGCACCTGCACCTACACCATGTAAAGAGCGAATTCTGGCAGCATCTCTTGTTGACTTCACTGTATCACGAGACATAGATTCAAACAAATCATTAGATAATCGCTTCTGTAATTTGCCACTAGCAGGTAAGTACTCAGACGGTTCATTCGAGGGAATGAGGCTCTTTAATGTCGCACCTGTAGCAGATCCCGAAGATCCTTTCAGAAGCAAATCTAAATCTACTCTCAAGTCAGGAAAACGCTTGGGTAGTGCATCTATTGCTTCAACCCACGAGGCTAAGAAAGCACAAGCTATATTCACTAGGGAATTTGGTATCCCTTCGGGACATTTTGCATTCCAGAACCGTATATCTAGAGAATTTGGAATCCCAGGAAATTTGGCATCCTCCGAGTCGCATGTTTTAGGGAATTTGGCATGCCCAAGCGGTATTTTTAGAGAATTTGACATCCCAAGCCGTATTTCCTTGGGAATTTGGCATCCCCGAGCCATATTTCCTAGGGAATTTGGCATCCCCCGAACAGTATTTCCTAGGGAATTTGGCATCTCTCGAGCAGTATTTTCTAGGAAATTTGGCATCTCTTGAGAAGTATTTTTTTAGATAATTTGACATTCCTGCGCCGTACTTATTATGAGAATTTCGCACATCTAAAAATGTGACGTTGTAAACTCTATTTTACAGTCTGCGTTTTTGTGCTAAATTTCTAACAAATTGACATGTCACAAATTGCGTGTTTGTTGTCTAATTAAATTTGCGACTGAAAACATCTATTTTAGTTAACTTCGATAAAGCAATTGATTCTATATCGTCTACTGTAGTCACAGCGTTCTTACAAACAGTTGTCACAGCGCCATTTGTCACTTTGTTGTGGTAGATCATGTTGAAGACAACCAACATGAAACCAGTCCTCACAATTTTGACACTGCACGGTATTATCGCATTCTTCTGGCATCAAACAGTTGCGGCAAATTTCTATGTAGGTACGGCAAAGTCTAGGAGTGCGTCTAGCAGTTGTTTGGGCGCATTGCGAAAAGCCTGTCATTTTCTTCTGATGCAAGCATTTGTACAGATGCTCTCTCATTCGTGGTTGGTCGAATTTTAGGCTTGCTACATCATCTCCTAGCGCTAAATGTACAGCAAATGTAATAGCAAACACACCACAGTCAACGCCTCCTTTCTGCTGTTGAACATAACATCGTGTGTTCAGAGCTACAATTGATTAGCCGTCCAGGGCTATGCATGGCTATATATATATATATATATATATATATATATATATATATATATATAATGTGCATTGGGTCGTAATGCATCATGTAGCTAAACGATCAGTCGACTGACGAACTACCCGTGAACTTCCAATGAGTCATAGCGAGGCGAAGATATACGGTCATGTGCCAGTGCAACAGAGTCCACGACCTCATGGTGATGTCATTCTAATACCAGACACCATCTAACCTAGATGATGACGCAAAGATCAACATACAGCGTACGCACAACCGGCAGACGTCACTTCTTCCACCTAGACTTGCTCCAGTTCAGACCGTGTAATAAAATACTTCTCTCGGTTTCTGCAACACTTCTTAGAATGGTAGAACTAATTGAAAATGATGAGAGACAATACAGACGTCTCTTCTCGTATGACACCCGTCCCTCCTCGTCACGCAGCTTGACTGCAGATGTGAACGTACGCGCCGACAATGACAGCCTACAGGCGTCGAGTGATACGGTAGAACTCGATCTACAATCATTGTATAGAACTATTGACTCTAGTAGCTATACCTAACATTGACATAGTAGTCTACTTAGAGTAACTAGCTTTAGCTGTAGCTGACTAGCTATGACTATGTTCTTTTAGTTGTAGCCGCACACTGCTACGTTAGCTAGTCTAGTTGAGTTAATTAATTGAGTTGAGTTGAGCAAATAGAGTTCAGTCGAGTTGACTTCAAATAGAGTTTAGAAGGCGTTGTAGAAAACGATAGACGTTCATGTCTGTTCACTTGGTAAGGTGTGCGACGTTATGCAAATGAAGAAATGTGACCTGTATAGAGTACCACGCCCACCCTTTTATACGCTACCGGTACCGTGTACTACATTTCATAGTGTGTTCGTGAAAGCTCGCAGTCTACTACTTCATTGTAGGAGGTTGACGGCCTCGATGTTTTTAATTGTGTCTCGATTTTTCCTAGACACCAAACGAGTCGTATACTTCGTCACCACAGTTGCCAACTCGGCGATCAGGTAGTGCGGAACCTATCTAAATACATACATACATACATATATATATATATATATATATATATATATATATATATATATATATATTCGTAGTATTTCCCCTCCAAGCGGTTCATCTACGGTAAAGGTAGCGTGTTGTGTACAATACTCGTATATGCACAGCTAGGGACCGCTTTATTCACTGGCACAACGCTGTGTGTAAGAGCGGAGTTGTCCGCGGCCAAGAGCTGCCAACGTGGTTTGACACGTGACGGAAAGTAAAGTAAAACAGACACCTGCTTGTGTGTTGGAAATGTGATCTCCTGAGACATGAGTTCGAATGAAAGCCCCGAGATCGCCACTGTTTCTAGTGACCTCGGTCAATTCAATTTCCAATTCATGTTAGAAATTGAATAAACAAACTGTGCGTTCCAGTTTCTAGTTTTGGACGAATAGGTGCCTAAAATCAATCTTTAGAAATAAATTTAAATATTACAAGAACCAAACATGAGAATATAAAAACCATTTTACAAACAAATAGAAAGAATAACAAAAATTAAATAAAGGCAAGAAAAAAATTGAAAATTAAATAGACAAAAATTAAAAATATAAAAATTAAAAATTATAAAAATAAATAAAATTGAAAATTGAAATTAAAACATAAAAAATAAAATGTAGAAAATTGAATGACAAGACCATCCACTTACCAATTCAATGCCACGTGATCTCAATTGATTATAAACAGTAGACAAGTTTTAGAACGCCTACATGCACGTACTTACAACACAAGTCTTACAGAATGTATTGCACGTAACTAGTACGTAGAACAGACAAGCAATCATCGATGTTCGAAATCATGTAGTCAAGAAACGAAACGACCACATTGTGTTTCATTGTTTTTAAGTATTTAAAACGGATTCTGCAGCAGACTTTGTGCGATGTGTCCGTCTGCTAGTATCCTTGGCATACTTGGATAATTGTACATTGTCACACATCACTCGAGTGGGAAGGACTAGTGGGGAGTTTTATGCCTTTTGAAAGCATGCAAAGACACGAGTGGCACGCTAATTAACAATAACTATAAGCGCATGCGCTGCATTGCAATTGTCTTTCTTTTGTTCCGCCGTCCGTCCATAGAAGTATTACATTAACAATTGCGCATGAGCGCTCCCAGTACTATTTGAAGATGCAAACGCCTATTGACAGTTGGAAACTGGTCCGGGTACGCCTCTACAGTTGTCTAACAATAGCAGCATATATCAAGCGTTGACGTAATGATTACCGTAATAGGCTATGCATGGTCCCGTTCACATGACTGGGTTTGTCTCGTGGTACAGTGTACGCGGGACAATCCAGCTTGGTTACTAAGGTAATAAAACGGCCTAGCTCGTTTGCATTAGTAACCTCTTCTGCCCAAAACTTACAGACTACAACTGACAGAGAGGAGAAGAGATGTGATTTTACATTAGATTATCGTCAACCTGGAAGTGTCGTAAGACAACCAGACACGACAAGCTCACGAGACTCAATGGATGACGCTATACAATCACTTGACACACTCGTGCAATAAGGAGCTAAAATGCGACATCCTAAACTATCACATTGCAGCGAGACAGACAATCTGGGACGATGTCACTTACTGAGAGCATGAGAGGGACTCATGGCGAGGTGTTCATACACATTTATGAATAACTGTACAGTTTAGTACTTACTAGATGAAACAGCAGTACGTCATTACACTTATCTTTATGACTGCTTCCCCTCGTTACAGTCTATTCCATCTATGTGTATACGGTTTGCCATATCCGTGCACACCTAATGAACGTGCTACTGTGTAAAAGACTTGAAGTGGTAGAGAACGTTTGACGATAAACGGTGGCGCTAGGATTAACACATTGGCTGCACGTTACAATGCAAATTGCATCAAGCAACGAGCATCGATAGCACAAAGCATTAGCAGAGCAACAAGCGCAAAACAAAGAAAGATATTCGAATGTTAAAATGTACAAAATGTGGTGAGATTAGAATATTATTTTATAAACTGAAATTGCTCCAAGTCTGACGTCCGAAGCAAATAGAAGGACTATTGTTTACTCGCAAAAATCAAGAAAGATAGAAGTGTGAAAATACGAAGAAGCGACCGCCTGTCACTCACAGTTGCAGTCGCGCCTACTTTCACACCAAATCGACTTCCGTTATACTATTCATTTAAAGCCAAACGCGCAGTTGGACTCATTTCAGAACAATAGACGATGGGAGAGTTCGACGAGCACCAGTCTACCTTCATTCAAAAGGGTCGTTTGCTTTTTTACGCCTCCTGTGCAGTGACGTCTCTACTGATTGGAACGTCTTTCTGCTTGTTCGCTCTACATCAAATCAGACTTGACCGAATCGAGTCTACAATCAATGACATACAAGATACATTTGCCAAGCTCGATTCTGTAGAGAAGAATGCAGACAATCACGCCGTTGACTTGCTCCACCGTTATGCTCGACAAACAGACAGTGACAATGTCGACAACCCTTCAAGTGTCGACATGGACAAGCTTCTAGAAGAGATCATCAAACTGCAGGTGACAATTCAATGTACATGGAGCTGTAAACGGCTAGAACCTCTGCTTGTATGTACCTGCAGTTGCGATCACTGCGAGCCCAATGTCTATCAAATCAAAAAATCTGCATCCAAGGTATCTGGCATCTGCAGCATATCCTTACTTGTTATTGAAAGAGGCAATTTGTTAGGTCCTAAAGGAAGCGTGGGGGACAAAGGTGACAATGGTAGACGCGGTCCGCAGGGTATGCAAACCAATATCAACCAAAATTAAAAATTTTGCAATTTTTATTTCAATGATTGTTAAGGAAAAAAAGGCGAAACTGGAATCATTGGAATTCAAGGTGAGAAGGGCGAAAGAGGTGACGTGGGAGCTCGTGGAACAAGTATTGGTAAGTTGTAATTTGTTGGAAACTCTGCAGTACAGAAGAACGCACAAAAGCATACACTTGTGAACAGAGACAAACGAACGCACGAACGCCCAAAGAGGTAAACACGCATGAAATAACACACACACACACACACACACACACACACACACACACACACACACACACACACACACACACACACACACACACACACACACACACACACAAACAAACAAACACAGACAGACACACACACATACACAAACAAACAAACAAACACACAAACACAAAACACACACACACACACACACACACACAAACACAGACAGACACACACACATACACAAACAAACAAACAAACACACAAACACAAAACACACACACACACACACACACACACACACAATGGAGAAATGTCAATCTCTCCACGACGTTCGACGTCGACCATAGGGTCAGTTACGGAGATAGCTCTCCTGCCTTTAGAAACAGTGCCTCCAAGCACTACGTGGAGGCTAAGAGGCCAGCGATACAATCCACCTGCGGCTTGGCGGGAGTCATCCAGGTGCAATGACTATGGCGCATTTCTGGGACTGGACAACAAGGCCCACACGTACCCGTCTGCTGCATGATGTTACTGCGAAGCCAGCGGTCACGTCCACTCTAGTCAAAGACCAGTCACTCTTGAGACGATTGAAGTAATTCTTGCAAGTTTCTTGACGTAGCTCGCCATCACTATGACTTGCACCTACAACCCTGCAAGGTTCCGGATGTTTCTATTTCCCAAATGCACATTTTAACCAATTGAGCTACAGCACCACACACACACACACACACACACACACACACACACACACACACACACACACACACACACACACACACACACACACACACACACATACACACACACACACACACACACACACACACACACACACAAACAAACACACACATACACACGCACTAACACACACACACACACACACACACACACACACACACACACACGAGATCAATAATAATTATTTATACTTAAATATATGAAAGACAGACCGACCGACAGACAGACAGACAAACAAACAGACAGAAACACAGATAGACACAAACCATGCAAGAGACAGAATACAAACAAAAAAATAGCAGATACAGAAATATTGCCAAAGTATTTTTGCTACCGTGAATGTTTGTAGACACCTTCTACTACAGTTTTGCTTTGGTAGACCCTCCCGTCGTCACTCGTTCCCCACTCAGTGTGACCGTATTACAAAAAGGTTTAGCTGTCTTCGAATGTGAGGCGCGTGGAACACCAAATCCTACAATCAGTTGGAGAAGACTGGATAACTCGCCGCTTCCTAAATTGCGAGCTTCTGTATTGCTTACTGATGCACTAAAAATTGTTGATGTCCAACCAGAAGATGCAGGATCATATGTATGTGAAGCTAAAAACGTGTTTGGCTTAGAGCAAGCATACGCCACTCTTGCCGTTCAAGGTATCAATTCTATTTATCTAGCACATATATTACATTATTATTGTATAAATGATAAAAAATAACTTTAAATTGCAGCTCCTCCATCTTTTGTTAAAGTGTCTTCTGACGTTGTGTCCGCATTTCCCGGAGACGATGTCAAGTTGGACTGCTCGACGTCAGGATATCCCATTCCAACGATTACTTGGTCTCGAGTAGATGATTTGCCAAAGTCCAGCAAAATAGAGAAGAACGGAACTCTCATTCTTCGTAACGTGACGCAATCGGATGTAGGTCAATACATCTGTACAGCACAAAACGATATTGGAAAGAAGGCTCACTCTCTCACTCTCACAATAGATTTAAAGAGTTAGATTAACAAATTATATTAATTGTCTATAATATTGGGATCGTCGTTGTCGTATTTGTGTTAGACATTCCTATACTTCCTGGAGAAGCTGTTGTTAATACGGACGCTCTACTCAAGTGTCACCTTTGTTCTATCCGTGGATATTCATTGACGTGGGAAAAGATTGGCGGCAGTCTTCCAGCAGAAAGGACGACGCAAAAAGGTTGCACTCTCATTATCAAAAACACGACACTGGATGACAGCGGAAGATACGCGTGCATCGCAACCAAACAGACGGGAGAGAAACTGAGACACGAAGTACCGTTTACAGTTATAGGTCACTTGATTCCTTTCTATCGTGCATAAATCATGTTATATCAATGTTGTGTTGACTGCAGCTCCTCCTCGTATCACCAGTCCCATTTCTCCTATCGTTGCTGTTCGATCACAAGGAGAATTAGAATTGCGGTGTGCTGCTGTCGGTCCACCCTCGCCAGACGTCTACTGGACTCGAGGCTCGCAACGGTTGACAAGCAACAAAACAGGATTCTTACAGATTAAGAACATGAGCCAATTGTCCGTCGGCTTGTACCGCTGCCATGCCGTCAACCGCTTGGGCCAAGACGTCAAAACAACACAAATAGGTAAATAAATTTTTGTTAAAAACATTTTGTTATTCATTATTTTGAATGCTTGAATTAAGTAATATCACAGTTGCAATTTGTGAACCGCCCACCATCGAATATTGTTGTAAGCGATACAGCAAAAACGATAGTCGTCAACTGCACGGCTACTGTGGCTTCTGGGTTGTCCATAAGCACTCATTGGTCAATTAACAATTATCGTGCATTCAAATGCGATAAGAAAAATGCAATTTCTTTTTTTTCGAATGGAACGATGGTTATTCCTGATGCAAGCAGATGCGACGCTGGTGTGTACAACTGCAGCGCTCAACATGACGGAGAAAGGATTAGTACGTCGATGCGGATAGATAGATATAAAGGTATATATAATATATATACACAACTAATTGTTCATACAAACAACAAGAGATGTTAATTGTAAACGTTTGTATAGATACGAGTTGGATGTTGACAAGTGACTCATGTGGAGGATTCAGACAATCTACGTACGACAGATCAGTTCGTTACGCAGTTTCATTGTCTAACGTATGGGATAAATCAAAAATATACGCTTGTCCATTTGGATATCACTGGGCATCTACTGAGGAAGGACAAAAAATATTTAAAAATAACCATAATTGGTCCAATGTCTTCGTATATCACAGACAGTGTAACTGGAGCCGCTATGATTGGGGAGGCAAGACCCGTTATATCTTCAGGTTTCGTGATTCGGCGTCAACCAATGCTTACAAGCATGCTGGTAACTACGATGAGTATCAAGTTGAGTACAGCAGTACTACCAGCAATTTCGCCGGTATTGTCTGCATTGAAAACTGATCTGACTTAATCAACGTTTGACTATTACAGTATTTCCTTGCGTTGCTATTGTTAGTCTGTGTTGCTTCTTTCATGCTCTCGTGCTAAACCAATTCTTGTTTACTTCTATGTACTTCTAACACTCACCCTACTAACTCTGTGGTATTTTTCATTACCCTACGTCTACTTTAGTGAAATTCTATCTTTTCGTTGTCAAACTTCTTTCTAGTCTTCTGATCCAGCACACGGCGTGCCCTGCGCGCGCCCCCGGGTTAATGAAATCTAATTACAACTCTTCGATTTTGATAGAAACTTGGTACAATGAAGAAGCACGAAGTGCAAACCCTCGGCCAGTATGCACCTTGAAAGTAATTAGTCGCGTTATCACCAAAATAGTTTAAACAATACCAATTAACCGCCATGCACAGCGAAAGTATAGAGCAAATACGAAAACCAGCTTTGGGTTAGATAGGTACAAAAGAAGCAGCACTGATTTTCAGTAAACAAAACATGATTTCATGCACCTACAATGTTTTGGGCTTTCAGAAGATAACACTATTGATGGAACAAGTATAATGTTACACCTTTTCTCTCTAGACGTTCTCTAGGCGTCTGATTGTTTGTGCAGCTTTTGAAGTCGTAATGAGCCACAATGGGTGGTTTTAGGGCGTGGCATAGGTAACACCAAAGCCAAAACAAAATTAGATGTGGGAAAACATGAACGTTGCAAATGTAGCTAGATTAGGCGTTGTTTCTAGTGCTAAACCCTCGCGTACAAAAAAGGAAACAGCTCGCCACCGATTTTCCAGCTCACAACAATCTAGACGTCTGGTTGTTTGTGCAGCTTCTCTAGACATCTGCTTGTTGTCGTAATGGGCAAACATGCACGTTTCAAATGTAGATCAGGTTGTTCGAAGTGCTAGAACAAGCCAAACGTTACAAGTCGACGCGCCTTACGTGATGAAGTAACGCGCGTGATCATTGTTCTGTTTGTTGGTGAGCAAGTTACAAATGTAGAGCAAAACAAGCTGCGGGTCACCACCGATTTTTTAGCTCACAAGAATGTAGACGTCTGGTTGTTTCTGTAGCTTCTCTAGACGTCTTGTTGTTGTGGTAATGGGGGAAACATGCATGTTACACTGTACAAATGTAGTTGTTTTGAAGTGCTGGAACAAGCCAAATGTTACAAGTCGGAGAGCCTCGACGATAGGCCGGCTGGCAATTTTCGATCGCCTGACGTGATGAAGTAACGGACGTGATCATTCACTGGACGAAAGTTTAGGTTTCGGCTATGTTTAGTTTGGCTTAAACCTGTGCCAAACATAGTGGTCATGTTTTGTGTAGGTATAGGCTCGCCTAAACATAGTACAATACATGACCTAAGTTTAGTGCAAGTTTCGTTACATGTTTAGGCCACTGTAAACATGGTACCATGTTTAGGTCATGTTTAGGACAGTTTAACTCCATGCTAAACGTACTGCTTATTTAGGGTAGGTTTCGGTAGGTTTCGGTAGGTTTCGGTAGGTTTCATCCTGTTTATACGTAAATTTTGAGATTTTTAAATGATTATTTATAAATTTATACTTCTGGCAAAAATTGAATAGCTCAACCAAGTCTAAAATCAAGAAACTTGGAGTCGTAGTAATCGACATCAAAAAGTATTTACAGCGTAATAAACGGCAAAACATTTTTCACGGGTTTCCTGTATTTTGTACTGGTCGCACTAAACAATATGGCATACATTTAGGCAAATATAGTAGTCTATATTTCTAGGCATTTAGTCTTCTCTAAATAAAGTCTGAATGTCCGACGCATTTGTCTAGTCGTGTAATCTAATTTACACTACTCTAAATGTTTGCATGACGTTACACCACATTTAAACTAAATTTAGCTGATGATAAATGTGGTAACGTATTTACACTGTTAAACGCATTAAAATTCTGATCAAAATTGTTTACACATTTAGACTCACCATTGTTTCTGTCTAAATATAGTATTATATTGTTCATCCATCTGGTCACATTTTTAATCTCATCTAAATGTTTTCAAAGTGTTTTAATGGTATTTGAGCACATCTTTTATTGCGTTTGTTTATTAAAATAAAAATTATTTATATATTATAATTTACTATATATTTTACCGCATAATAGATACTGTACATTAATTAA
Source organism: Corticium candelabrum (assembly GCF_963422355.1). NCBI lineage: Eukaryota > Metazoa > Porifera > Homoscleromorpha > Homosclerophorida > Plakinidae > Corticium > Corticium candelabrum. Next base: position 10,354,137 of record NC_085085.1, read on the forward strand.
CCTTTACTAACGCCGTAATTGACTGTGTTCAAATAATTTTGTGATGTACGCGTACTGTACACATCCATGCGCTGTTACGCATCAGTGGCGGATCCAGATGTGGGCGCGCCCTACAGTTGGCAAAGTCTTTATTCTTTCGCTATAGCCTGTGTGTTGTAGTTACGTAGTGCGTTACGCACGTTACAGAGGCGTGCGATTTCCGGAAGTGTACTGAGTTCTGTTGCCAACTTGCCATCGTTATAACGTTGACCTAGTCGGTTTTTCATTGCCGAAAGAAAGTTCAGGCAACAGTCTATCAGTGGTTTACTGAGTATACCGTCAGCTAATGTGTATATATCAGGGGCGGCGGAGCGAGTTGAAAGTTGAGGGGGCTGAATTTTAGTCACGTGGCCAAGTTGCCTTAGAGCCCCGGCCTGCATTGAAGCGCGTAATATATGTAGCGGTCTATTCTTTAACGAAAGGGTAAACATTACAGAAAGCAGAAATTCTACAGCATAAAGTTGATAAAGTTGGGGGGGCTCTAGCCCCCCCCAGCCCCCCCGGCTCCGCCGCCCCTGTATATGTACTAGCTATGCATTCACTTGTGTTTCCTGACTCCAGCACTTCGCTGAAACTCTTCCATCATGCAGATCAGTTGCAGTTGTTCTTCAGTCTTTTATTCATACTCAGATCTGGATCATACCTTCTTTCAAGACCTACTATTTAATACCGCATTGTGTCCGGAACATCATGAATATTAACTTGTGACGTCATAGATATTATGTCATTTCTGCGCCCCTCCTTTGCTAAATCCTGGATCCGCCACTGCGCATGCAATAGGACTGAAGTGTGTTAATGCGTGCATCTGAACGTTGAGGACACTAGCATTGTCTATGATTAATTGACATCTATTATACAAATCAACATACTATGCATTTTTATGAGACAACTAACCTAGCAGCAGCGAAGTTGTACATGAATGTAATTAGTTTCTTCCTAAGATTACCATACCATTTGGAATAGCTAACTATAGCGCTTTCTGTACACATAACACATAGAATCTACAAGCAAAGCTTCAGAGACAGAGGGCAAAGAAACATCACTTGTGACTCTGATACAACATCATATTCAGGACAAAATAGAGATGCAATTCGTTGCACTGGCATGTACGTAGATGGTCCTGCATCTTCATAATGGTTTGCACACCACAACGTGACTCCATCAAACCTATTTTTCATTTCATGTCTGTAGTTCCACAGTACAACAGCTAACAAAGAAAGAATCGTGCCATGTTCCATTCCAACATATGCGATGGTGTACAAAGTAGCTAGCAAGTAGTAGCAGCTACCAAACAAAGAGAGGTGGAGCCTCATGACCAAACCACGTTCGTCTATTGGTCGGTAATGACACCACTTCTCGTCTATTTCTCGGAATAGCTTCAGTTGCATCTGCGCTAATCGACTATATATACGGTCGGTCGCTCGGTCGCTCGGTCGCTCGGACGCTCGATCATCGAACGATTACTGTACCCTTAGCACGGAAATCCGGGCCTCGTGTAATTATTCTAGTTGTAATAGAGTCTATACGGATTGTAGGTTAGATATATCTAAGATTGTAGGCTAGTTGTCATATCATGAATAAGCGATCATCAAGTCAAATGTCAGTACCAGACGCAGAAGACAACTCTCACCAGCCACGTGCTTTTCAATTTCCAGGATGTGGTTGTTTGGAGGTCATTTTAACTACAGTTGTTTTATGCTTGATGTAAGGTTTACATACCGTACATCTTGCAGATAATTTAGGTGCATCTCGAACTTAATTAGGAATATATTGCTTAATCTGCTTTTATGTCTTAATATAGTATAGAAATTGGAAACATAAAATAAAAATAAGAATAAAAAATTGTGTGCACTGGATGAATATGCGGTCTGTATGTCAAGGCTACTCGCAGCTTATAGAAACTCCGAAATAGGTGTGCTGACTTCCGGAAGCAAGCACACGGAATTTCGTTTCTGCATCTGTAAATTTCAAGCATATTGAGCTGCTTTGCAAAATAATTATGTCCAGACCGTTGGCGAAACGTCGAGCCGCCGACCAGCCAGTCTGTTGCAACTATGGAAACAGCAATCTCCTGCGAAGCGTACGGCATTCGATTAGAGTGAATCTTCTGGACATGAACAGAATGAGTGTGCCACTACCAGAACTTTTCAGCTTCAACCAGGGAGAGCGGAAGACACGTTCGAGGACGGAATACGACAGCAGGAGACTGTCTTACAGGTCGTTACTTCTAGTAGGACAACTTGGTTGTAACGTTCGTATATTGCAATACAACGTATAATATATAATAGCTCAAAGTGCAATACAACCAGTTAGGCTAGCATCGAGTGAGTGCTAAGTGCTATTCTATATTTATATAGTCTACTAATCTAATTATCTAGAACCACTTCTTACATCCCTCTTTCTTTAAATTTTCAAAAATGAACTATAAATTATCTAGTATTTTTAAAAAGTTGAGTAGTATAATACCTCAGATAAATCGGTCTTTTTGTTGTTCTTCTAGCTGATATGGTTGCTTGGCTTCTGTTGTTGTCTTTTTTGTTCTCTATTGCTGTTGTTTTTGTTGTTGTTGTTGTCGTTTCTTTGTAACGCCCTTTTCAGGTTCTGCAACTGTTTTTAGAGCTAGTTCATTGGTTGGCTTAAATGCATTCTATTTCTTCGGTATGTTTCTACTTGGCAAGACCTGTTTGATAGTTTTTTTTGTTACCGTTGCTTTCTGCAACTCTTTTGCTTTCGTGAAGGATTGTATTCTTACTGTTTGATTTCTTTCATTTCTGATAAGTCTCTGGCTCGTTGGTCATAATGCGTACTTCTTTTGTTTGTCCTTTGTTTGTTGTGTTGTTTTGTATTTTTGGTAATTTTGGGTTGTAGCAAGGACATTGCTATTGTCAACAGGGTCTTAGTCCTACGGCTCATAAACCTTTAGACTGAGCTTGATGTCATCCCTTGAGTCGGTGTATTTCTGTAATCTACAAATGCTAGCCAAGGGTCTGTTTGTGCTTTCCTTGCTTTCTCCATCAGTCTTTGTATGTCTTTACAGCGTTCTTGGCTTTCTCATTTGACTGGGGATGGCCTGGGCTGCTTGTTTGATGAGTAAAGTTCCGTGCACGTTTTGCAGAATTTCTGGAACATTTCAGACAAAAAATGTGGTTCGTTGTCAGTTATCAATATATCTGGAATTCCATGCCTGGCAAATTGTTTCTTCATCTGATAAAGTACGTCGTCTGATGATGTCGTGTCTAGTCGATCTACTTCAAAGAATTTACTATAATAGTCCACTGTGATAAGGTATTCTTTGTTTTGTAAGGTGAACAAATCTGCTTCTAGTTTGGTCCTTGGTCTTATTGGCACGTCGTGGCTTTGTAGTGTTTTTTCTGCTGGGTTTCAAATGTATGGCAAATTGAGAATTTCTCTACATACTCCTTCACTGCACTATTTATTCTTGGCCAATATACGCAGCCTCTTGCTCTTTGAATACAAACACCTATTCCAATGTGGGAGCCGTGTATTTTTTCCAGCACTTTCTGTCGTTAGGACTGCGGTATCACGATCCTTTGTCCACGAAAGATCAGTCCATCTTGTACTACCAAGTCCTCTCTGACATTGTAGTATTGTCGTATTTCATAGCTTGTGACTTCACGCCCAGCTTCTTGCATGCCCATCCTGTCACAATGGTTGTAATTAGATGTTGCATTCTCGAATCATTTGCTGTTGCTTGCTTGATTTCTTGCAATCTTTGATCAGTCACTGGTATATGTTGTGCTATCTGAACTTTCTTATGCCAGTTCTGCACCAATCCCTACAGTTGATGCATCTGTAGTCAAAACAAATGGTTTATCTGCCACAGGATGAGCCAAGATCGGTGCTGTGGACAGTTTTCGCTTCAAAGTATTAAATGCATCTTGACAATGAGTTGACCACTGAAATTTCTGTTCTCCAGCTAACATATATAGATGTCAAAGGTGCTGCAATTGTAGCATACCGTGGAATAAATCGACGATAAAAACCAGTGATGCCCAAGAAAACACTCACCTCCTTGACAGTAGTGGGTGTAGGTATTCTTTCAATAGCAGCAACCTTCTGTAGATCAGGATTAATTCCTTCTGCACTAATATGAAATCCACAGAATATTGCCTGAGTTGTAACAAATTGACATTTCTTCGCATTGAGTCGAATTCCGTGTTTGTGAACAGTTGTAAATGCTTGTTCCAACCGATCCAAATGTAATTGAAATGTATCTGAAACTATACAGAGATCATCCATATAGAGGACTAGCTGAATTGGTGTTAAATGTCCCAGAACTAGTGACATCATTCGGCAAAACGTTGCTGGAGCTCCCTTCAACCCAAAGGGCATTCTGTTGAATTCATACAAACCTGAAGGTGTCCAGAACGCTGTCTTTTTCTTATCCTTTTCCACGATTGGCACTTGAAAATATCCTCTTGCCAAGTCCAAGATGCTAAACAATTTCGCTCCTGATAGTGACTCACAATCACCTCTTGAAGATTCCCAGTTGGTATTGCTGTGTCTTTAGTTTTACTATTTAACTGTCTATAGTCTACGAATAAACAAAGACTCCCGTCACTCTTTCTAACTGGACATATAGGTGCCGCATATTCAAAAGTAGATTGTCGAATTATGCCATCTCGCCGTAATCGTCTCACATCATCTTCAATCTCAGCTTTCCATCTTGTAGATAGAAGTCGAGGGCGGCAAGCTATTGGAGTTTTGGTAGTAAGCGGGATCGTATGTTCAACATCCACTGAATACCCTTCATTGCCTGGATAAGCGAACACGTCCCGATGACGTTTTAGAAGATTCTCCAATTGTTGTTTCTCATCAGAGCTCAATGACTCACCCAGATCTATGTCAACCATTGGGTTGTAAATATCGCTACTCTTTCCAACTGGTCTTCGATCCACCCCATCCAACGCAGTTGCTTCAGTAAATTCCGCCAAACTCTGTCCTTTATGTATTACTACAGGTTCTGGGCCGACATTCATAACTCTCATCGGAACATCTCTCCCTTTTCCTCCAACACAATAGGTAGCACATCCCAAAAGTCAGGAACGTTCACATAACTCATCCACTACTTCCACAATTCCTGTCCATTCACTAGTAACATTGGAGTGTATATTTCCCAAAATGGTGGTTTCTTGCTCAGGCCAACTAGTACACTGCTTGGCGAATACACTCGACCAAACATCAATAAACGCACTTCAGACTTTGTTGGTTCTGATTTGATTGGTTGGAATGTTGTCATTTCTTCCCCTTTCATGAACAACTTTCTATTAGCGACATCTATCTGGACCTCAAGGCTCGACAGAACATCTGTGCCCAAAATCCCACAGTAGATTCCTTTCACAACGTAAAATGAACTGTATACCTTTTGAGATCCCAACCGAAACGACGTAACTACAGTTCCCTCACACTGTAAGATAATACACCATCAACCATTATTGGTTGGCGAACGATATTCCTTCTAACTGTCATGTGGTTCGTCTAAACAACATCAAGTGGTATCAAGCTGATGTCTGCTCCTGTATCCACCAAAAAAGAAAGAGGTCGCTGGTCAATATTAGCGATAAACATAATTAGACCGTGAAGAGCCGTGACTAAATTAGTGATCTGAACTCCTCTCTTTGATGCAGGAGATGCAGCGGTACAGTTTCGGACAACATGCCCCGGTCTCAAACATCGATGACAATCGTCAAAATGAGGCCAAATAGACCGGATGTGGTTAATGTCACCACAAATATAACATCTCTTACCAAGCATTGGGTCTCGAGGTTGCCGATACTTCCTTCTAGGTGTCCACCTCCGACAGCGACCACGCATCGACTTCACGGTCGCTTGGGTGTCTAAACTGTCGCTGCCAAAGGCGGTAACTGTCTGACGAGTAGATGACATATCGTTGTAGATTTCCATGTCACATACGCAAACTTGATTGACTGCCGAAGCCGCTAAACTGCTTTGATTAACTGGACTTGCATTTGCCGGTGCCGGTCTGACTGAGGAAATTCCGGCTAATCGAAGTTGGTTGACTTCCTCAACTAATTCTTTGACACCTTTAGCGTTAGTAGTCTTGTCTCTTCTCAACAGAATTTGCAATTCTCTTTGTAGACCATCTAGAAAGGCGTCTCCGGCCAAAGTAATCGCAGACCCACTATCAAACCCCGGACACGTTAGCCGTACTAACCTGTCAATGTCGTGCGCGAACGCCGCTGGAGGTTCTTCAAACTGTTCCCATTTTCTGCCGCGCATCTCCTCCACCGCGAGCCGCCTATCCATTGCCCCACCGAGGAACTCCTTCTTTAGTGAAACCGCGATAACATCAAAATCTTGCTTTTCCTCATTGTCCAGACGTCGATAGTTCTCAAAGGCCGCCTCTTCTAATCGAGATGCTAGGGCGAGTGCCTTCTTCTCTCCCTCAAAACCTTTAAGTGCTGTCCAGAAAGTAATACGGTCTAGAAAGGCAAGTAAATTTCCAGTTCCATCGAAAACCTGAAGCGCATTACCTTGCATTCTAAATCCCACTCCTGTCACCAATGTGATACACACGGCGATTGCAGGTAAAAAGACTGACGTATTGTAAGTAAGCAATGTGTTATATATCACTGATATACTAACGTGCGCTAAGACGTGAAACTATTACTACATTACACTTCTAGATCTCACACACATGGTCATTGAGGGAATTCCCCTGGAAGACACGCCATCAACTTGCAGACATCAACTTGCACAACTATATATTGAAGTGTGGACACAACTTTAAATACAACATTGTCGTAATGGACGAGGCAGACATCAGACGAATGGTAGAAGATGGCATTTCGCATTCAGAAATAAGCTATAGATTGAGGCGACGACATCCTGGAGTTAAATGACTTTCTGAGAGATCGGTGAGAAGATTTTGTTTCGAACATGACATCCGCTACAGCTCGGGTGTGTCGAATCGTGAGTTGAGGCAAATCTTTGGAGCAGGTGTTAGTGAGGTAAATCGTAAAATATGTATATAGATATATACTCTAAATATCTTTATGCATCTGATTACAACGTTGCTGAATTAATGTTAGACTTGGGAGCAACGTAGCTCACGACGACAGCTTGTCGAACACGAAACTACTGATCGTGTTTACGTCTGCCACAACCCAAGGTGCCGGTACCTCCTTGTCACGCAGCTTGACTGCAGATGTGAAGAACGTACGCGCCGACAATGACAGCCCAGAGATAATCGAGTGACACGGTAGCACTCGATCTACAGTCATTTCTAGCAATATTGACTCTAGTAGCTATACCTAGCATTGATATAGTAGTCTACTTATAGTAACCAGCTCTAGCTGTAGCTGACTAGCTATGACCACGTTCTTTTCAGTTGTAGCCGCACACTGTTCTACATTAGCTAGTTAAGTTAATTAATTGAGTTGAGTTGACCAAACAGAGTTCAGTTGAGTAAAACACAAAAGTAAAAGACATAAAACATAAAAGACAGTAAAACACTCACCCTACTACCTAAACGAACTCTGCGGTATATCCGTTACCTATGTTTTAATGTCTCGTTGTTATCAGTAACAAATTAAGAATTCTGCGTTGCGACTTCGTGACGTCATATTATTTGCTGGAAGCCTGCAGCGCGATTTTCGCTTGAGAAACTCCCAAGGCGTCACTAATAGCAGCATATCGTACTAAAAAAGCATTTTATATTATACATAATAGGGTCAGCATAATATGGATACATACTAGATCATGTGCAGTTGCCGTGCACGTTCATGCATGTTCGGTTACTTTGAAAATTTTGAGAATTCTCGAGATAGCAAGCGACATTGCTTCTTGTGGTTTGCGGCACACACTGCATGAACCACGCAACGAACTTTCTCGTGCCGGTTTGTTTGTCTCAAGCCAGAGAGCCAGCGGTATCGCTTGCTATAAAAGACCCACACTTTGTGATTGCTTCACAGAAGTAAAACACTATCTGTTCACAATGACGCGTTGACACCGTACGTACACGAACTCAGCAAGAGGTCGTCATCGGTAGTCAGCGGAACTATTGGACGAGCAGAAGAAGGATGGCACGTCGTTCCGCCTAAATCAATTGGACAACGGTTAATTATAGTTTACGGGACATCCAGATTGTATTGTAAACTGAACATACCGATTTGTAATCATGCAGTTAACCATTGAGTACGGTTAGACAACCGGTTGTCCTGTTTGCAATCTGAATGATTTTCAGTCTAAAAACTACAGTTGCATGGTCTCACTTTTTGACTGTATATATATATATATATATATATATATATATATATATATACACGCATCTTTATCTTCAATCATTTAGAAGACCGGGAAATAAATTCACTGTTATATTCGTATTGCATCGCAGTAGAGGCTGCCCCTTAGAATGTTTAGAACATGGGAATTCAAATGTTAGAAACGGAATTCTGTAATGTAGTTTCAATGTCACGTGATCTTAATTGATTTTAAACGATAGACAAGTTTTAGAAAGCTTAGATGCATGTACTTACAACACCAGTTTTAGAGAATGTACGGCAAGTAACTAGTAGAACAGACAAGCAATTGTCGAAGTTCGAAATCATGTGGTCAACAAACGAAACGACCGCATTGTTTCAAAGTAGTCAAAACGGATTCTGCAGGAGATTTTCTGCGATGTGTTCGTTTTCTAGTATTCTTAGCATACTTGTAAATTTTCACACATTACTCGAGTGGAAGGGGCTAGTGGGGAATTTTGTGATTAGGTAAGTGAATGAAAGAGCCACGTGACAGATGGACTGACTGACGCCCGCATTTTTAAATATACCGACACCTGATGAATTGGCAGAGAGATGAACGACGTAGAGTCAAGTCCAGGAGAGAGTCGAGGGGCGGAGAAAGAGAAGAAGACGCAGGAAGTTGTGAGAATTGTAGCAATCGTGTAACTAGTGGTATATATATTTGTTATTCTGTAATGAAGCACTTGCGTCTTGAGTCAACCCTAACTATATACTCGTAACTAACGTCCGTGTCAGCGAAGTCTCAGCAACGCCCTGACCTCCGTTCATCGACCTAGTTACCTTCTTTACGTACCCTAGTATGACATACATACTCCCCACTCTTTCTGCTAGTGTAACAGATTGGCGGTAAACTGGCAGTAAACATATAATATATACCTATATATATATATATATATATATATATATATATATATATATACATCAACGTTTTTGCGCTTTTTTCTGTATAGAGTAATCCTTTGACTATTGAATGGGCTTCGATATAGCCAACGCTCTACTACAGTCTACGTATACGGGCCGGCTCATCGTACTTTGTATCTGAAATACGCTGCATCTACCTTAGACACAATATCAACTGCAAATTCTAAAACTTCCTGTTTTGTAAATTGGGGCAAACCGTTCATGTTACAATTTAGTTCAAATTAATTAGTAATTTATAGAGTTGTCACAGATATACCTCTTGAAAGCATGCAAAGACTTCATGACACGAGTGGCACACTAATTAACAATAACGATAAGCGCATGAGCTAAGCGGCGTAGCCAGAGTCCAAGATTTGGGGACACACTAAAAATTTTCTTAAATCTGTATTTCTACTCTTAAGTTAACCGTTTACCTTTTCGCTTGTTAATCTTAATTCTTTTCGTTTTTTTGTTTTCTTCTCTACAGCACATATACATTCCTTTCTAAGGCAAGAAGCGCTAGGCCAGTTGATCTATCTTGTCTCATTCCAGCCCTTTTTCTTAAACATTAAAAAGAACGTACATGACGCGGTAGAGACACCTAATGTAAACACAATTTGTAAGACTTTGAGCAGGTCTAAGCAAGTCTCCTTCACTGGCAAAAGATGGTACATGTATGTCGATCATATTGATCGATGGCATGTGACAACAGGGTTCGGCAATTTACTTTACGGAAAATAGAAGCGATTTAGTTAACATTATTGTCGTTATCATCATTGTCAAGGGCATTAACAATCACTAATGGCTAGCTAATCCTACAATTTGAAAACATTGGTTGCAATTTGTAAACTATAGGATCAAAATTTAAAAGTAGACAAATTTTGTGTGGCACGTGCCCCAGCAGGCCCTCTCATAGCTACGCCACTGATGTGTTGCATTGCAATTGTCTTTTCCTTTTGTTCCGGTCGTCCGTCATTAGAAGTACTACATTATCTCTTGCGCAGGCGCGCTCCAGGTAGGAATTGTCTTTACTATTTGAATATGCACACGCCTATTGAGGGTTGCAAACTGGCCCGGGTACGCCTCTACAGTTGTCTAACAATAAGAGCATATGTCAAGCGGTGACGTAATGATTACTGTATCCGTTATGTCTATGTATTGCCCCGTTCACGTGACTGGGTTTGTCTCGTGGTACAGTGGACGAGGGCCAATCCACCTAGGTTATTTAGGTAATAAACCGGACTAGCTCGTTTGCATTAGTAACCTCTTCTGCTCAAAACTTACAGACTGCAACTGACAGAGAGGAGAAGAGATGTGATTTTAGATTAGATTATCGTCAGCCTTGAAGTGTCGTCAGACAACCAGACACGACAAGCTTACGACACTCAATGGATGACGCTATACAATCACTTGACACACTCGTGCAATAAGGAGCTAAAATGCGACATCCTAAACTATCACATTGCAGCGAGACAGACAATCTGGGACGATGTCACTTACTGAGAGCATGAGAGGGACTCATGGCGAGGTGTTCATGCACATTTTTGAATAACTGTACAGTATAGTACTTACTAGCTAAAACAGCAGTATGTCATTACACTTATCTTTATGACTGCTTTCCTTCATTACAGTTTATTCCATCTATGTGTATACGGTTTGCCATATCTGTGCACGACTAATGAGCGTGCTACTGTGTAAAAGATTTCAAGTGGTAGCGAACATTTCACGACAAACGGTGGCGCTAGGATTAACACATTGACTGCACGTTACAATGCAAATTACATCACGCAACGAGCATTGATAGCACAAAGCATTAGCAGAGCAACAAGTGCAAAACAAAGAAAGACATTCGAATGTTAAAATGTACAAAATGTGGTGAGATTAGAATATTATTTTATAAACTGGAATCGCTCCAAGTCTGACGTCCAAAACAAATAGAAGGAATATTGTTTACTAGCAAAAATCAAGAAAGATAGAAGTGTGAAAATACGAAGAAGCGACCGCACGTCACTCACAGTCTGCAGCCACGCCTACTTTCGCACCAAATCGACTTCCGTTATACTATTCATTCAACGCCAAACGCGCAGTTGGACTCATTTAGAACAATAGACGATGGGAGAGTTCAACGAGCACCATTCTACCTTCATTCAAAAGAGTTGTTTGCTTTTTTACGCCTCCTGTGCAGTGACGTCTCTACTGATTGGAACGTCTTTCTGCTTGTTCGCTCTACATCAAATCAGACTTGACCGAATCGAGTCTACCATCAATGACATACAAGATACATTTGCCAAGCTCGATTCTGTAGAAAAGAATGCAGGCAATCACGCCGTTGACTTGCTCCACCGTTATGCTCGACAAACAGACAGTGACAATGTCGACAACCCTTCAAGTGTCGACATGGACAAGCTTCTAGAAGAGATCATCAAACTGCAGGTGACAATTCAATGTACATGGGGCTGTAAACGGCTAGACCCTCTGCTTGTATGTGCTTGCAGTTGCGATCACTGCGAGCCCAATGTCTATCAAATCAAAAAATCTGCATCCAAGGTATCTGGCATCTGCAGCATATCCTTACTTGTTATTGAAAGAGGCAATTTGTTAGGTCCTAAAGGAAGCGTGGGGGACAAAGGTGACAATGGTAGACGCGGTCCGCAGGGTATGCAAACCAATATCAACCAAAATGAAACTTTTGCAATTTTTTATTTTAATAATTGTTAAGGAAAAAAAGGCGAAACTGGCACCATTGGAATTCAAGGTGAGAAGGGCGAAAGAGGTGACGTGGGAGCTCGTGGAACAAGTATTGGTAAGTTGTAATTTGTTGGAAACTCTGCAGTTCAGAAGAACGCACAGAAGCACACACTTGTGAACAGAGACAAACGAACGCACGAACGCCCAGAGAGGTAAACGCGCATGAAATAACACACACACACACACACACACACACACACACACACACACACACACACACACACACACACACACACACACAAACAAACAAACAAAAACACAAACACAAAACACACACACAGACACACACACAGACACACACACACACACACACACACACACACACACACACACACATACACACAAACAAACAAACAAACAAAAACACAAACACAAAGCACACACACAGACACACACACACACACACACACACACACCACACACACACACACACACACACACACACACACACACACACACACACACACACACACACACACACATACACACACACACACACACACACACACACACACACACACACACACACACACACATACACACACACACACACACACACACACACACACACACACACAGACTCACACACACACACACACACACACACACACACACACACACACACACACACACACACACACACACACACACACACACACACACACACACGCACACACAATGGAGAAATGTCAATCTCTCCACGTCGTTCGACGTCGACCATAGGGTCAGTTACGGAGGTAGCTCTTCTGTCTTTAGAAACAGTGCCTCCAAGCACTACGTGGAGGCTTATAGGCCAGCGATACAATCCACCTGCGGCTTGGCGGGAGTCATCCAGGTGCACTGACTACGGCGCATTTCTGGGATTGGACAACAAGGCCCACACGTACCCGTCTACTGCATGATGTTACTGCGAAGCCAGCGGTCAGGTCCACCCTAGTCAAGGACCAGGCACATTTGAGATGATTGAAGTAATTCTTGTAAGTTTGTTGACGTAGCTCGCCATCACTATGACTTGCACCTACAACCCTGGAAGGTTCCGGATGTTCCTATTTCCCAAATGCACATTCTAAACAATTGAGAAACAGCACCACACACACACACACACACACACACACACACACACACACACACACACACACACACACACACACACACACACACACACACACACACACACACACACAACACACACACACACACACACACACACACACACACACACACACACAAACAAACAAACACACTCACATACACACACACACAAGATGATTAATAATTATTTATACTTAAATATATGAAAGACAGACCGACAGACAGACAAACAGACAGACAGACTGTTTGAAATATATGAGGATTGACAGACAGACAGACAGACAGACAGACAGACAGACAGACAGACAGACAGACAGACATACAAACAGACAGAAAGACCAACAAACAGACAGAAACACAGATAGACACAAACCATGCAAGAGACAGAATACAAACAAAAAATAGCAGATACAGAAATATTGCCAAAGTATTCTTGCTACAGTGAATGTTTGTAGACACCTATTACAGTTTTGATTTTGTAGACCCTCCCTTCATCACTCGTTCCCCAGTCAGTGTGACCGTATTACAAAAAGGTTTAGCTGTATTCGAATGTGAGGCGCGTGGAACACCAAATCCTACAATCAGTTGGAGAAGACTGGATAACTCGACGCTTCCTAAATTGCGAGCTTCTGTATTGCTTACTAATGCACTAAAAATTGTTGATGTCCAACAAGAAGATGCAGGATCATATGTATGTGAAGCTAAAAACGTGTTTGGCTTAGAGCAAGCATACGCCACTCTTGCCGTTCAAGGTATAAATTCTATTTATCAAGCACATATATTACATCATTATTGTATAAATGATAAAATAAATAACTTTAACTTGCAGCTCCTCCATCTTTTATTAAAGTTTCTTCTGACGTTGTGTCCGTGTTTCCCGGAGACGATGTCAAGTTGGACTGCTCGACGTCAGGATATCCCATTCCAACGATTACTTGGTCTCGAGTAGATGATTTGCCAAAGTCCAGCAAAATAGAGAAGAACGGAACTCTCATTCTTCGTAACGTGACGCAATCGGATGTAGGTCAATACATCTGTACAGCACAAAACGATATTGCAAAGAAGGCTCACTCTCTCACTCTCACAATAGATTTAAATAGTTAGATTAACAAATTATACTAATTGTCTATAATATTCTGATCGTCGTTGTCGTATTTGTGTTAGACATTCCTACTCTTCCTGGAGAAGCTGTTGTTAATACGGACGCTCTACTCAAGTGTCACCTTTGTTCTATCCGTGGATATTCATTGACGTGGGAAAAGATTGGCGGCAGTCTTCCAGCAGAAAGAACGACGCAAAAAGGTTGCACTCTCATTATCAAAAACACGACACTGGATGACAGCGGAAGATACGCGTGCATCGCAACCAAACAGACGGGAGAGAAACTCAGACACGAAGTACCGTTTACAGTTATAGGTCACTTGATTTCTTTCCATCGTGCATGAACCATGTTAAATCAATGTTGTGTTGACTGCAGCTCCTCCTCGTATCACCAGTCCCATTTCTCCTATCGTTGCTGTTCGGTCACAAGGAGAATTGGAATTGCGGTGTGCTGCTGTCGGCCCACCCTCACCGGACATCTACTGGACTCGAGGTTCACAACGGTTGACAAGCAACAAAACAGGATTCCTACAGATTAAGAACATGAGCCAATTATCAGTTGGCTTCTACCGCTGCCATGCAGTCAACCGCTTAGGCCAAGACGTCAGAACAACACAAATAGGTAAACATAGTTTTGTTGAATTATGGTTTTGTTAAGTTAATTTTTGTTGTTTATTTTTTGATTAAAGTAATATCTCAGTTGCAATTTGTGGAACGTCCACCATCGACTATTTCTGTAAACGATACAAGTAAAACGATAGTCGTCAACTGCACGGCTACTGTGGCTTCTGAGTTACTCATACACACTCATTGGTCAATTAATCGTAATGGATTCAGATGTGATAAAAAATCCGAAAAATTCAAATCAATTTGGTTTTTTACGAATGGAACGATGGTTATTCCCAATGCAAACAGGTGCGCTGCAGGTGTGTACAACTGTAGCGCTCAACATGACAAAGAGATGATTAGTACGTCAATGCAGATTATAGGTATTTATACAACTAAATTATCTTAGATAATGAAAACAAAAACAATAGTAGTTGTTGTAAACATTTGTGTAGATACACTTACGGGTTGGATGTTGACAAGTGACTCATGTGGAGGATTCAGACAATCTACGTACGACAGATCAGTTCGTTACGCAGTTTCATTGTCTAACGTATGGGATAAATCAAAAATATACGATTGTCCATTTGGATATCACTGGGCATCTACTGAGGAAGGACAAAAAATATTTAAAAATTATGGTAATAAGTCGGGTGTCTACGTATATTACGGACAGTGTAACTGGAGCGGCTATGATTGGGGAGGCAAGACCCGTTATATCTTCAGGTTTCGTGATTCGGCGTCAACCAATGCTTACAAGCATGCTGGTCTCAACGATGAGTATCAAGTTGAGTACAGCAGTACCACCAGCAGTTTCGCCGGTATTGTCTGCATTGAAAACTGATCTGACTTAATCAACGTTTGACTATTACAGTATTTCCTTGCGTTGCTATTCTTAGTCTGTGTTGCTTCTTTCATGCTCTCGTGCTAAACCAATTCTTGTTTACTTCTATGTACTTCTAACAGTCAACCTAATAACTCTGTGGTATTTTTCATTACCCTACGTCTACTTTAGTGAATTTCTATCTTTTCGTTGTCAGAGTTCTTTCTAGTCTTTTGATCCAGCACACGGCGTGCCCGGCGCGCGCCCCCGGGTTAATAAAAGCTGATTACAACTCTTCGATTTTGATAGAAACTTAGTATAATGAAGTAGTACGAAGTGCAAACCCTCGGCCAGTATGCACCTTGAAAGTAATTAGTCGCGTTATGACCAAAATAGTTTAAACAATACCAATTAATCGCCATGCACAGCGAAAGTATAGAGCAAATACGAAAACCAGCTTTGGGTTAGATAGGTACAAAAGAAGCAGACCTGATTTTCAGTGAACAAAACATGATTTCATGCACCTACAATGTTTTGGGCTTTCAGAAGATAACACTATGGATGGAACAAGTATAATGTTACACCTTTGCTCTCTAGACGTTCTCTAGGCGTCTGATTGTTTGTGCAGCTTTTGAAGTCGTAATGAGCCACAATGGGTGGTTTTAGGGCGTGGCATAGGTAACACCAAAGCCAAAACAAAATTAGATGTGGGAAAACATGAACGTTGCAAATGTAGCTAGATTAGGCGTTGTTTCTAGTGCTAAACCCTCGCGTACAAAAAAGGAAACAGCTCGCCACCGATTTTCCAGCTCACAACAATCTAGATGTCTGGTTGTTTGTGCAGCTTCTCCACACATCTGCTTGTTGTCGTAATGGGAAAACATGCACGTTTCAAATGTAGATCAGGTTGTTCGAAGTGCTAGAACAAGCCAAAAGTTACAAGTCGACGCGCCTTACGTGATGAAGTAACGCGCGTGATCATTGTTCTGTTTGTTGGTGAGCAAGTTACAAATGTAGAGCAAAACAAGCTGCTGGTCACTACCGATTTTTTTAGCTCACAAGAATGTAGACGTCTGGTTGTTGTGGTAATGGGGGAAACATGCATGTTACACTGTACAAATGTAGTTGTTTCGAAGTGCTGGAACAAGCCAAATGTTACAAGTCGGAGAGCCTCGACGATAGGCCGGCTGGCAATCTTCGATCGCATGACGTGATGAAGTAACGGACGTGATCATTGTTCTGTTTGTGGCTGGGAAACATATGTTACAAATGGAGAGCAAAACAATCAGCTCACCACCGATTGTCCAGCTCACAAGAATGTAAAAGTCTCGTGGTTTGTGCAGCTTTTCTAAGCGTCTCGTTGTTTATGCCGCTTCTTTACCTAGACGTCTGGTTTTTGCCTAGTAGCAGCTACCAAACAAAGAGAGGTGGAGCCTCATGACCAAACCACGTTCGTCTATTGGTCGGTAATGACACCACTTCTCGTCTATTTGTCGGAATAGCTTCATTTGCATCTGCGCTAATCGACTATATATACGCTCGGTCGTTCGGTCGCTCGGTCGCTAGGACGCTCGGTCATCGAACGATTACTGTACCCTTAGCACGGAAATCCGGACCTCGTGTAATTATTCTAGTTGTAATAGAGTCTATACGGATTGTAGGTTAGATATATCTAAGATTGTAGGCTAGTTGTCATATCATGAATAAGCGATCATCAAGTCAAATGTCAGTACCAGACGCAGAAGACAACTCTCACCAGCCACGTGCTTTTCAATTTCCAGGATATGGTTGTTTGAAGGTCATTTCAACTACAGTTGTTTTATGTTTGATGTAAGGTTTACATACCGTACATCTTGCAGATAATTTAGATGCATCTCAAATTCAATTAGGAATATATTGCTTAATCTGCTTTTATGTCTTAATATAATATAGAAATTGGAAACATAAAATAAGAATAAAAAATTGTGTGCACTAGATGAATAAGCGCTCTCTATTTCAAGGCTACTCGCAGCTTATAGAAACTTCGAAATAGGTGTGCTGGCTTCCGGAAGCAAGCACACGGAATTTCGTTTCTGCATCTGTAAATTTCAAGCATATTGAGCTGCTTTGCAAAATAATTATGTCCAGACCGTTGGCGAAACGTCGAGCCGCCGACCAGCCAGTCTGTTGCAACTACGGAAAAAGCAATCTCCTGCGAAGCGTACGGCATTCGATTAGAGTGAATCTTCTGGACATGAACAGAATGAGTGTGCCACTACCAGAACTTTTCAGCTTCAACCAGGAAGAGCGGAAGACACGTTCGAGGACGGAATACGACCGCAGGAGACTGTCTTACAGGTCGTCACTTCTAGTAGGACAACTTGGTTGTAACGTTCGTATATTGCAATACAACGTATAATATATAATAGCTCAAAGTGCAATACAACCAGTTAGGCTAGCATCGAGTGAGTGCTAAGTGCTATTCTACCTTTATATAGTCTACTAATCTAATTATCTAAAACCACTCCTTACATCCCTCTTTCTTTAAATTTTCAGAAATGAACTATAAATTATCTAGTATTTTAAAAAAGTTGAGTAGTATAATACCTCAGATAAATCGGTCTTTTTGTTGTTCTTCTAGCTGATATGGTTGTTTGGCTGCTGTTGTTGTCTTTTTGTTCTCTATTGCTGTTGTTTTTGTTGTTGTTGTTGTTGTTTCTTTGTAACGCCCTTTTCAGGTTCTGCAACTGTTTTTAGAGCTAGTTCACTGGTTGGCTTTAAATGCATTCTATTTCTTCGGTATGTTTCTACTTGGCAAGACCTGTTTGATAGTTTTTTTTGTTACCGTTGCTTTCTGCAACTCTTTTGCTTTCGTGAAGGGTTGTATTCTTACTGTTTGATTTCTCTCAGTTCTGATAAGTCTCTGGCTCGTTGGTCATAATACGTACTTCTTTTGTTTGTCCTTTGTTTGTTGTGTTGTTTTATATTCTTTGGTAATTTTGGGTTGTAGCAACGACATTGCTATTGTCAACAGGGTCTTAGTCCTTCGGCTCATAAGCCTTTACACTGGGCTTGATGTCATCCCTTGAATCGGTGTATTTCTGTAATCTACAAATGCTAGCCAAGGGTCTGTTTGTGCTTTCCTTGCTTTCTTCATCAGTCTTTGTATGTCTTTACAGCGTTTTCGGCTTTCCCATTTGACTGGGGATGGCCTGGGCTGCTTGTTTGATGAGTAAAGTTCCGTGCAGGTTTTGCACAATTTCTGGAACATTTTAGACGAATATTGTGGGCCGTTGTCAGTTATCAATAAATCTGGGATTCCATGCCTGGCAAATTGTTTCTTCATCTGATAAAGTACGTCGTCTGATGATGTCGTGTCTACTCGATCTACTTCAAAGAATTTACTATAATAGTCCACTGTGATAAGGTATTCTTTGTTTTGTAAGGTGAACAAATCTGCTTCTAGTTTGGTCCTTGGTCTTATTGGCGCGTCTTGGCTTTGTAGTGTTTTTTTCTGCTGGGTTTCAAATGTATGGCAAATTGAGCATTTCCTACATACTCTTTCACTGCACTATTTATTCTTGGCCAATATACGCAGTCTCTTGCTCTTTGAATGCAAACACCTATTCCAATGTGGGAGCTGTGTATTTTTTCCAGCACTTTCTGTCGTTAGGACTGCGGTATCACGATCCTTTGTCCACGAAAGATCAGTCCATCTTGTACTACCAAGTCCTCTCTGACATTGTAATATTGTCGTATTTCATAGCTTGTGGCTTCACGCCCAGCTTCTGCATGGCCATCCTGTCACAACGGTTGTAATTAGATGTTGCATTGTCGAATCATTTGCTGTTGCTTGCTTGATTTCTTGCAATCTTTGATCAGTCACTGGTATATGTTGTGCTATCTGAACTTTCTTGCGCCAGTTCTGCACCAATCCCTACAGTTGATACATCTGTAGTCAAAACAAATGGTTTATCTGCCACAGGATGAGCCAAGATCGGTGCTATGGACAGTTTTCGCTTCAAAGTATTAAATGCATCTTGACAATGAGTTGACCACTGAAATTTCTGTTCTCCAGCTAACATATATAGATGTCAAGGGTTCTGCAATTGTAGCATACCGTGGAATAAATCGACGATAAAAACCAGTGATGCCCAAGTTCTGCACTAATATGAAATCCACAGAATATTGCCTGAGTTGTAACAAATTGACATTTCTTCGCATTGAGTCGAATTCAGTGTTTGTGAACAGTTGTAAATGCTTGTTCCAACCGATCCAAATGTAATTGAAATGTATCTGAAACTATACAGAGATCATCCATATAGAGGACTAGCTGAATTGGTGTTAAGTGTCCCAGAACTAGTGACATCATTCGGCAAAACGTTGCTGGAGCTCCCTTCAACCCAAAGGGCATTCTGTTGAATTCATACAAACCTGAAGGTGTCCAGAACGCTGTCTTTTTCTTATCCTTTCCCACGATTGGCACTTGAAAATATCCTCTTGCCAAGTCCAAGATGCTAAACAATTTCGCTCCTGATAGTGACTCAATCACCACTTGAAGATTCCCAGTTGGTATTGCTGTGTCTTTAGTTTTACTATTTAACTGTCTGTAGTCTACGCATAAACGAAGACTCCCGTCATTCTTTCTAACTGGACATATAGGTGCCGCATATCCAGAAGTAGATTGTCGAATTATCCCATCTCACCGTAATCGTCTCACCTCATCTTCAACCTCAGCTTTCCATCTTGTAGGTAGAAGTCGAGGGCGGCAAGCTATTGGAGTTTTGGTAGTAAGCGGGATCGTATGTTCAACATCCACTGAATACCCTTCATTGCCTGGATAAGCGAACACGTCCTGATGACGTTTTAGAAGATTCTCCAATTGTTGTTTCTCATCGGAGCTCAATGACTCACCCAGATCTATGTCAACCATTGGGTTGTAAATATCGCTACTCTTTCCAACTGGTCTTCGATCCAACCCATCCAACGCAGTTGCTTCAGTAAATTCCGCCAAACTCTGTCCTTTATGTATTACTACAGGTTCTGGGCAGACATTCATAACTCTCACCGGAACATCTCTCCCTTTTCCTCCAACACAATAGGTAGCACATCCCAAAAGTCCTGAACGTTTACATAACTCATCCACTACTTCCACAATTCCTGTCCATTCACTAGTAACATTGGAGTGTATATTTCCCCAAATGGTGGTTTCTTGCCCAGGCCGACTAGTACACTGCTTGGCGAATACACCCGACCAAACTTCAATAAACGCACTTCAGACCTTGTTGGTTCTGATTTGACTGGTTGGAATGTTGTCATTTCTTCGCCTTTCATGAACAACTTTCTATTAGCGACATCTATCTGGACCTCAAGGCTCGACAGAACATCTGTGCCCAAAATCCCACAGTAGATTCCTTTCACAACGTAAAATGAACCGTATACCTTTTGAGATCCCAACTGAAACGACGTAACTACAGTTCCCTCACACTGTTAGATAGTACACCATCAACCATTATTGGTTGGCGAACGATATTCCTTCTAACTGTCATGTGGTTCATCTAACAACATCAAGTGGTATCAAGCTGATGTCTGCTCCTGTATCCACCAAAAAAGAAAGAGGTTGCTGGTCAATATTAGTGGTAAACATAATTATTGACCGTGAAGAGCCGTGACTAAATTAGTGATCTGAACTCTTCTCTTTGATGCAGAAGATGCAGCGGTACAGTTTCGGACAACATGCCCCGGTCTCAAACATCGATGACAATCGTCAAAATGAGGCCAAATAGACCGGATGTGGTTAATGTCACCACAAATATAACATCTCTTACCAAGCATTGGGTCTCGAGGTTGCCGATACTTCCTTCTAGGTGTCCACCTCCGACAGCGACCACGCATCGACTTCACTGTCGCTTGGGTGTCTAAACTGTCGCTGCCAAAGGCGTTAACTGTCTGACGAGTAGATGACATATCGTTGTAGATTTCCATGTCACATACGCAAACTTGATTGACTGCCGAAGCCGGTAAACTGCTTTGATTAACTGGACTTGCATTTGCCGGTGCCGATCTGACTGAGGAAATTCCGGCTAATCGAAGTTGGTTGACTTCCTCCGCTAATTCTTTGACACCATTAGTTTTAGTAGTCTTGCCTCTTCTCAACAGAATTTGCAATTCTCTTGGTAGACCATCTAGAAAGGCGTCTCCGGCCAAAGTAATCGCAGACCCACTATCAAACCCCGGACACGCTAGCCGTACTAACCTGTCAATGTCGTGCGCGAACGCCGCTGGAGGTTCTTCAAACTGTTTCCATTTTCTGCCGCGCATCTCCTCCACCGCGAGCCGCTCATCCATTGCCCCACCGAGGAACTCCTTCTTTAGTGAAACTGCGATAACATCAAAATCTTGCTTTTCCTTACTGTCCAGACGTCGACAGTTCTCAAAGGCCGCCTCTTCTAATCGAGATGCTAGGGCGAGTGCCTTCTTTTCTCTCTCAAAACCTTTAAGTGCTGTCCAGAAAGTAATACGGTCTAGAGAGGCAAGTAAATTTCCAATTCCATCGAAAACCTGAAGTGCATCACCTTGCATTCTAAATCCTACTCCTGTCACCAATGTGATACACACGGCGATTGCAGGTAAAAAGACTGATGTATTATAAGTAAGCGATGTGTTATAGACCACTGATATGCTAACGTGCGCTAAGACGTGAAACTATTACTACATTACACTTCTAGATCTCACACATGGTCATTGAGGGAATTCCCCTGGAAGACACGCCATCAACTTGCAGCCCTCAACTTACACAACTATATATTGCAGTGTGGACACAACTTTAAACACAACGTTGCTGTAATGGACGAGGCAGACATCAGACGAATGGTAGAAGATGGCATTTCGCATTCAGAAATAAGCTATAGATTGAGGCGACGACATCCTGGAGTTAAATGACTTTCTGAGAGATCGGTGAGAAGATTTCGTTTCGAACATGACATCCGCTATAGCTCGAGTGTGTCGAATCGTGAGTTGAGGCAAATCTTTGAAGCAGGTGTTAGTGAGGTAAATCGTAAAATATGTATATAGATATATACTCTAAATATCTTTATACATCTGATTACAACGTTGCTGAATTAAGGTTAGACTTGGGAGCAACGTAGCTCACGACGACAGCTTGTCGAACACGGAACTACCCATCGTGTTTACGTCTGCCACAACCCAAGGTGCCGGTACCTCCTTGTCACGCAGCTTGACTGCAGATGTGAAGAACGTACGCGCCGACAAGGACAGCCCAGAGATAATCGAGTGACACGGTAGCACTCGATCTACAGTCATGTCTAGCACTATTGACTCTAGTAGCTATACCTAGCATTGATATAGTAGTCTACTTATAGTAACCAGCTCTAGCTGTAGCTGACTAGCTATGACCACGTTCTTTTCAGTTGTAGCCGCACACTGTTCTACGTTAGCTAGTTAAGTTAATTAATTGAGTTGAGTTGACCAAGCAGAGTTCAGTTGAGTTGACTTCAATAGAGTTCAGAAGGCGTTGTAGAAAACGATGGGCGTTCATGTCTGTTTACTTGGTGAGTTGTGCGACGTCATGCAAATGTCACCTGCTATAGAGTACCACGCTCACCCTTGTATATACTGTACCGGTACCGTGTAGACTACATCTAGAGTGTGCCCGTGAAAGTGCGCAGTCTACTACTTCATTGTAGTAGGTTGACGGTTTCGATGTTTTAATTGTGTCTCCATTTTTCCTAGACACCAAACGAGTCTGTATACTTCGTCACCACAGTTGCCAACTCGGCGATCCGCTAGTGCGGAGCCTATCTAAATACGTAATATATATTCGTAGCATTTCCCCTCCAACCGGTTTGTCTACGTTAAAGGTAGCGTGTTGTGTACAACGCACGTATCTACACAGCTAGGGACCGCGGTATTCACTGGCACAACGTTGTGTGTCAGAGTGAAGTCGTCCGCGGCCAAGAGCTGCCAACGTGGTTTGACAGGTAACGGAAAGTAAAGTAAAACAAACACCTGCTTGTGTGTTGGAAATGTGATCTTCTTTGACATGAGTTCGAATGGAAGCCCCGTTGAGACCTCCGCTGTGTCTAGTGTCCTCGGTCATTTCAATTTTCTATTCATGTTTTGGGCACATAGGTGGCTAAAATCAATCTTTAGAAAATACATCTAAAGATTACAAGAATCAAACATGAAAAGATGAAAAACCATTTTACAAAAAAATAGAAATTCGACTCTGTGGACCCTGGAAAAGTCTTTCAGCGATCTATCAGAAGTCAGCCATGAAACATTGCTAGCTAGCTGGTGTTTGTAACATTGTTAGTTAGTTAACTTACCTGCAAGGTATTTTTTAGTAAGTAACTATGTTTACAAATAGAAATTGTACACAAGTATCACTGCAATGTACATGTGCAACTGTCAATTTGGTAGTAGACTTATTGTCAGCTCTAAGTTCTATTATTACCCGAGGCCCGGATATCCAGGCTAATGGTATAGTAGTCGTCTGGCCGACAACCGTACGTATAACCATATTTATTAGTCTCGCGTAGCCAGACCTTAACCCCGCCAGCAACATTCCGCCTACATATTTATACTCAATTAGTGAAGATCCAAATGAAGCTATTCCGACCAATCGATCAGAAGTGGTGTTATTCCCGACCAATAGACAAATGTGATGTCATCATAAGGGTCCACCTCTCTTTGTTTGGTAGCTGCTACCGAGAAATCAGCCATTGAGTGTCCATCCTGTACATGGTGTTTAGTCCTTTGCTTTATGTTTAGCAAATAGAAACAACGCCTAGTCTACATTTGCATGATTTCCCACCAACAACCAGGCGTCTAGATAGAGAGCAAGGGTGCTGGATTCAGGCACCATGCAGTACGTGTAGCTGTACCTGACTTGTAACGTTTTGCTTGCTGCAGTCTGACAGCTTGAAATTTCAATGTTCATGGCTGAGCGGACACGATGCTGTTGCAAAAATCACTTTTAGTGTCGTCTTTAACAGAAATTTGGCCTTCCACGGAAATTGGCAAAGGGGAACGCGCATTGCCTATGAAAGTGTGTCTGTTTGTTGGACAAAGCGACTGATCTGTAAGTAGGCAAGACTGGAGACGCTTGCCCCTTTATTTAGTTAAATGAATGCATTAGAAACCCTAGCTGAGACGAGTGGGTTGGGCTAAAACATCGGTATGCAGAACATTATCACGTGATGAAATATGTGATTACATACACCGGCCAAGGGTTTAATTAGCATTGTAATGTTAGAATCAAGCCGGTCTCTTCCCGCCTTCGTCATTCCCCAGATTGTCAACCCTCACCAGAGTGACAATCCGGGAACGACGAGGCGGGGAGAGAATGGCTCGAGTCTACTGGAATGTGCTTCTCTATTCGTTATGTTTGTAGTCATGTTTAGCTAAATAAGCACAATAGAGTTACATATGCAACTATTTTCTTAGTCTGTTGATGTTTATTTGTGTTTTTATGAAAATTATGTCTTCCAATTTTACAAGAAAGCATCTCTTTAGTGTGTCCCACTGCATTGCATCATAAACATCTAGTACGTACCTTGTTAGAGTTTTCAGAGTCCCTTCTATATATGAAGCAATATCCATACTTACTTCTTAGCCCATTTCTTTACATCATCTTTACTCACTAGTGACACAACAGAAAGTTAATGTATATGGTAATAATGATATCCTCATGGACAGTAGAAACAATACTGAGGCATACATATAGTGTCATGAGTTGCTTTTTACAATACCAACTTGTTTCCACTAATTAATATTAATAAAACTAGTAATTGAAGCTGTGTTTACACCGTCGCTTCTACAGCCATGAGCCTTCAAAGTCCTGAACACCGTGTACGCTAGAGGAGTAATTGTACGTCGCGTAAATTACGAATATACACGCTATTTTCTCTCTAGACGTGCTACTTGTAAAATATATTTAAAATCCTACATAGCGACTGTCGTTTCGCGTGACCGCAAAGTCCGTAAATAGTCTATAGTCGTAAGTAGAGTTATAGTATACGGGTCATAAAATCTCTCCTTGTTACGTAATGCTAGATTCCCGTATAAATGTCGTAAAACCAAGAAAGCGATCGATTTTGGGTCAGCAGTTGCAGACAGGTGAGTTCTGTTGTTTATTTTCGACAGATCCCAGCCATCGTAAACATGATTTACACTGTTCTCGTAATAAAACTCTCTCAAGGAAGTTTCGCGCATACGATTGGCAGTTCGTCCATTGTCTTCGGTTGCCACGTACGACATAAAGGAATTAATGCTTCGTGATTGGGCCACACTAAAGAGGCGTGGCACATTCCTGTAGCATGACAGACATAACCAGCCAGACACATAGTCCCCAGACCGGAAGTGGTTTAACCCTATACGTTTAGAGTACGCTACTCGCCAAGTCTCGTGACTTTTACAAAGTCCTTTTTCTTATAGGCTCATAGCTGAACTAGTAATTGAAGCTGTGTTTACACCGCCGCTTCTACAGCTATGAGCCTTCAAAGTTCTGAACACCGCGTACGCTAGGAGGAGTAATTGTCGCGAAGAATTACGAATATACACGCTATTTTCTTTCTAGACGTGCTACTTGTAAAATGTATTTAAAATCTTACATGGCGACTGTCGTTTCGCGTAACCGCAAACTCCGTAAATAATCTGTAGTCGTAAGTGCAGAGTCGTCGTATACGGGACATAAATCTTTTCTTACGTAATGTTAGATTCCCGTATAAGTATCGTAAAACCAAGAAAGCGATCGATTATGGGTCAGCAGTTGCAGACAGGTGAGTTCTGTTGTTTAGGTCCGACAGGTCCAAGCAATCCCAAACATGAATTACACTGTTCTGGTGAGAAAATTCTCTCAAGGAAGTTTCGCGCGTACGATTGGCTGTTCGTCTATTGTCTCTGGTTGCCACGTACGACATAAAGGAATTAATGCTTCGTGATTGGGCCACACTAAGGAGGCGTGGCGCATTCCTGTAGCGTGACAGACATAACCAGCCAGCCAGCCAGCCAGACACGTAGTCCCCAGACCGGAAGTCGGTTTAGGCCTATACGTTTAGAGTACGCTACTCGCCAAGTCTCGTGACTTTTACAAAGTCCCTTTTCTTAGAGGCTCATAGCTGAATTACATCTTTACCGTATTTCTCCCATACTTCACAACCATCAGTGAGAAAAAGTTCCATGTCATACGATTCTCGCTCATCCTGTTTACCAGCCAACAGAAGAAACAAATATCCAAAAAGTTAACCAGACCGGGAACGTGTATCAAGGCGTCACAGTTACAGCAAAGAAAACTCAGGAAACCTTTTAACCTAAGACACGCCTCTATAATCAAGAGTCTGGTTACGGATGTCGCATTGGGCGCTAGATAATGCCTGCCTTTAAAACAATACTAACCTTTAACCTGTAACCCTAACTCCATAACCCTAGACCTTCATTTTGAGTATACATTAGCTGTAAGTAATCGCGCTGCTTGACATCGATTAGTATCTAAAGCACCCACCTTCGGGCCATGGCATTAGAACGTTGCGTTAGCGACAAACAAACAGACAGACTAACGCCCGATCGATTTGTATAAATATTTGGAATGGTCGAGATTAAAGACCGAACATGTAGAGGAGCCAAATCAGGGCCGTCTAGGCGACACCGACTTGTGTTCATGTTCATGGCTGGTGTTAGAGCAGGAGCAACAGACACTGGATTGTATCACTCAGAATTCAGCTTTCTACAGGGTTTTCTTGGAGCGTTTAGTTCTTCGCATAACTCTAGTGGCAAACATAGATAGGTTGAGAGAACCTTTGGAGGAACAATTGCCGAATTCGTATGATGAACAAGTCTGCACATTTACCGACTGCATTTGAGTTTTGCAGGGCACTATGCTTGGCTGCTTAACATAATTTAAAAAACCGCAACTATAAAAACAATATTGAGAAGAGTGCCAGTGCCCCAGGCTCACCGCACGCGTAACGTCTGTACAGGGGCTATTTGGTCGCGGGCAATTAACTCGCTCTTATTTGGCTCCCGAAACCGTTTAGCTGCGCCTTTTCTGGTTTCGACCACCTGCGGGGACTATTTTGTTGCGGGGACTAGTTGGTCGCAGGGACTATTTGGTCGTGGAGACTATTTGTCGCGGGACTATTTGGTTTCTCATTTATTGCGCCTCGAATCGGCACTCTCCAACTCTTACAGCTGTACGAGACGGACGCGAACGACGTGACGATGGCCATGATAATTTTTATGCGTCTCCCAAACGTTTCGATAAGCCGAAATCAAGTGCGATCTTCTTCTTCTTCGTTTCTATTTGGCTTCATATGAATACAGAAGTCATCTCGACATTGTCTATCGCAATTTCACTTGTCTGAAGTTTCGTTTTAGGCAAATCTCGGCTCGTCTGGTAGCGGGCGTGTCGAAACTAGGCGGAGTAAGAATATCTTGTGGGTTACAAGGTAAACAAACATGATTTGATAATTGAAGATCACGTAGCGCACTCGCATCTATAGATATGTGCCTAAAATGTTTTATTGCATAGAATACTGCGGCCAGCTACAGAGTTATGCATCGATCCTGCAGGGCATCGATCGATACCTAGGTGCACAGCGACGTATGCGTACATGTACTGTCTACGATCAATTGCAAGGAAGACGATCTACGTCTCTACAATTGGTTGTGAACGACCTAAGATCGCATAGTACTGTAGTTTTTTAAAGTGCGATGGAATAGTTTAATTAACTAACTTAAATTAAGTTCTGCGAGGCTATACGAATATTATACTCTAGCGAAGTCAAACTAATAAACGATAGCTAAAATTAAGGTAGGCAGGTCAGTCTTTAATGCAGACAATACCGGCAAAGAAAGAGGTAGTACTGCTGAATTGAACTAGATACTCATCGTAGTCACCAGCATGCTTGTAAGCATTGGTTGACGCTGAATCACGAAATCTGAAGTAATAACGATTCTTGCCTCCCCACACATAACCGGACCATTTGCACTGTGCGTGATACACGTAGATACCGGACTTGTTAGGGTTACTTTTAAATATTTTTCGTCTTTCATTAGTAGATACCCAGTGATATCCAAGAGGACAATCGTATATTTTTGATTTATCCCATACGTTAGAAAATGAAACTGCGTAACGAACTGATCTGTCGTAAGTAGATTGTCTGAATCCTCCACATGAGTCATTTGTCAACATCCAACTCGGATCTACAGAAAAGTTCCAAATAAGTATCCTTGTTGTCTTTACATGCTTAGAACTACAGATGTGTATACCTCTCGATAAGACAATTTGCATTGACGTGCTAATATTTTCTCCGTCATGTTGAGCGTTGCACTTGTACACACCAATGCTAGTCTCGCGTAACCAGCCCCTCCCCTTTTCTATTTTCGGTAGGCGGGGAGGGTCTGGTGCAGTTGCTTTGATGTCTTCGTGTTGCCGCTTGTACGATAAACGTTCAACTAAAAACTGGATGTGCCTGGCACTGAATGGGTACTTATCTCTTATGCAAACTGGCTGGAATTTCCTTTCTTCGTCTCTTGCGAATTGTGTTGCCATGTGAGCGACGCAGTCATGTCTCTGCGAATGTGTAACTTCTATGTGTACTTACACAGCACTCAGGGCGTCGACGACAGCCTAGACGTAACTTACGAGTGTCGATCAGTCGCCCTGTCTCCGTCACCAACCTTTGTATGTACGTATATGTGCCTGAATATTGACGTACGTAACAGTGACAGCAAGAATCGAACGTCTTCACACTGCAACGTCCATTGTTTCCATGGCCACCGACTACGCAGTGAGCGCGCTCTGCGTGTCTGGTCGACCTCTAGCTAGCACGAGACGACAAAACATAAGCATAGGAACACACACAACAGCTCGGGCAGACAGGGCAAACAGGGCAACTGAACGGAGAGAGGGCGACTGATCGACACTCGTAAGTTACGTCTAGGCTGTCGTCGACGTCCTGAGTGCTGTGTAAGTACACATAGAAGTTACACATTCGCAGAGACATGACTGCGTCGCTCACACGACAACACAATTCGCAAGAAGACGAAGAGAAGGAAATTCCAGCCAGTTTGCATAAGAGATAAGTACCCACTCAGTGCCAGGCAAATCCGGTCTTTAGTTGACCGTTTATCGTACAAGCGGCAACACGAAGACATCAAAGCAACTGCACCAGACTCTCCCCGCCTACCGAAAATAGAAAAGAGGAGGGGCTGGCTCCGCGAGATCACACCAATGCCGCATTCATCTGCATCAGGAATAAGTAGCGTTCCATTCGAAAACACATATATACTTTTATCGCATCCAGATTCTTTCTTATTATTACGATTGATCGACCAATGCGTGTGGATGGAAAGACCGGGTGCCGCGGTTGCTGAGCAGTTGATGGATATTGTTTCAGATGTTTTGTTGAGAGTCACTTTGGATGGTGGACGGTGTACAAATTGCAACTGAGTTATTACTTCAAACATAGGAATAGGTATTAATTAAAAAACAGTAAACTCAATATATGTTAGTTACCTATTTTGGTATTTCTAGTATCTTGGTCCAAGCGGTTGACTACATGGCAGCGGTAGAAGCCAACAGACAATTTGTCCATCTTATCTATTTTTAAGATTCCCGCTTTGATGCTTGTCAACCGTTGTAAGCCTCGAGTCCAGTAGACGTCCTCTGTGGGCGATTTTTTTTGGACGAGGTTTGGGAACTTAGCCGCTGCAGCGAATGCGCTTTGGTGTACGAGGCTACCGGCGCGCCATTTGATTCTTGGTAGTGAATGGACATGTTACAACCGCGATTTGACATAAACGAACTGCTGCCTTTTTGCACATCTTTCGAGCAGTAACCTGCACCGTTTATTGAAAGGGGGCCTCAGTTTTGAGTGTCGTCCGCTGAACGTTGCTCTCTCGGCACAAATCGACTTCCAATAAATTGGACGGCAGGTAAATTAATTTTTAATTACTATGTTTTGCGGTTAAATAAAAAATTTGCAGTTTTCTTGAAATATTTTTTGGGTACCCGCATCTGCTACGCACATTATTATTTAACTGGATTGAATTGTGTGTCAATATTTACATTGTGGCGTGCACTGCATACATCAAATTGTGTACTCTTTATTGCACATTTATTTCCTGTGTCAAATCAAATAATATGCAATTAATTAATTACCAATACAATTAGAACAGTGCAAAGTACTCAGGCAATTTAATTTTATTTCACAACTACTCCTACAAAAGATTTATTAACAGATAAACACTATACAATTAAAATGACAGCATACGATATGTGTGAGTTTACAATATTTATTAATTAAGCATTATCTAGTTGGTATAAACACGTACATGAAATAATCTATAGACACTTCAATACTCATTACAAATCAGATCATTTAATGCAAACCACATAATAATCACTAATGCATAGAATCATTGTAGATGGATGACGACGACGTATTCATAACTCTGCTGGTTGTCACACAGCTACAGTATTATTGAGGTAATGTATGTTTAGAGCTAGCATTGGTTTTAATTAAATTAAGTTAATTAATTTAAGTTCAGTTACTTAATTAAGTTGATGGTATCAGTCATTGCGTTGTTGGCACTTATAGGTATACGTTGTATATGCCTTTTGCCAACTGGTATTGTATTGCAAACCATATAATTATTATGGCATTGTTATATGGTTGGTGACGTGAATGACAGTTATATAATTAGTATACTTGTGTGTGTGTGTGTGTGTGTGTGTGTGTGTGTGTGTGTGTGTGTGTGTGTGTGTGTGTGTGTGTGTGTGTGTGTGTGTATTTGAACAGCAAATATTTGAGTGTGTGTATATATATATATATATATATATATATATATATATATATATATATATATATATACGGCATAATTATGGAGCCCCCAAATCAGCTGAGCATGGAAATCAACAATTGCAGATTTACGAATATACCTGCTGACCCGCTGATTCTACATAAAATCATGCTATTTGAGCATTTATATTGTTTTGATTGGACGCTTTGACAACCCGTAGCAACAAACGATTAGAGAATGACCAGACTAACCGCCACCATACATTACCATGTCCAAACCGTTCATGTTGTGACGTCATAAGAGCAGACTCACAATATGCAAGTAAACTGAAACGTAGAGTCTCTTCTGACATAAACAAAGTCATTTTTATTGTTTAGAAGCTTTTTGAAAAATATTTTCATTATTAACTTTCAAATTAATTGAACTGACAGCAAGAAACAGTCATGTAGTTCACACATGATCACCTCCAATCTCAGACATGAGGATGGCACAATCAGAGCCATTACCTCACCATTATGACTTGTTTTAATTACTAAAAAGTGCAGCTGTTGCTCTACATGCATGTACTTACAGTGTCTGAAAAAGTCCAATAATTTTAAAAATCTTATAAGTCACATGCTCAGGGTGGATCCATAATTATGCCCATGTCTATATATATATATATATATATATATATATATCATGCATTTACGTGTACTTATGGTTGTTTTTGTCACCTGCATGTTGATCATCTCTTCCACAAGTTTGTCCATGTCAGTGCTTCCCTTACTGTCAACTTTGCCACTGAGAGCTTCCCTAGCGTAACGATGTAGCACGTCGATGGCGTGACCGTCTGCATTGTTTCCTACAGAGTTGATCTTTGCTTGTTTATCTTGCATGTCGTTGATACGAGCCTCGATTTGGTCAATTCTGATTTGATGTAGAGCAAACAGGCAGAAAGTTGCCCCAACCAGTATCAACGTTGCCGTACAGGGGACGTACAAAAGGAAACGATCCTTTCGAGAGACGGCGCACCGGTGCTCGCTGATCTCTCCCATCGTCTGGTTCTGAATGAGCAGCCGCACAGTGAGCGAGTGCCAACATATCCTTGTAATACACGGAAAGTTGTCAACTAAACTGCACTAGAATGCGGTATAGACTGCGGTAGAATGCGGTTTACAAGATGAGAGCCGTATATAGACATGTATAGGTGGTGATACTAAGTGTCCTCTATTATTTTTAGGCATGAGCGCCCAATTGCGACATTGATAGATTTGTTTATTCATTACAGATGTGTTTTAAATTAAAAGGGTGCGCGTAAATGTCTCTTAGTTTTCTTGGCTTTGACTGCATGCATGTGAGGCTTTCATACAATACCCCGATCTGTCTGGTTGTTCTTGACTTGCAAGTTTCCTTATGCGAGTGTGGGAGGATACAGTACTACAAAGCCATGCAGCGCTCTAATTAATGCACTATTACCTTCTCCACTTAGAGTTTCAAGCTCGTCTAAGTCTACCTCAGGTTTGTATAAGTATGGCAACATCTGCTTAAATTAAGAACCTGCAATATCTGCCATGACCCAGAACACAATTTAAAAACTGCAACTATGTAAACAATGCTGAGAAGTGTGCCAATGTCCCAGGCTCACCGCAATACGTGTAGCGTATGACAAACTTTTCCAAAGCAGAGACTAAACGACTGAGAAATCGCACTCATTTTCGGTTCAAAACAGGTGTACCGCCAAGCAAAGGAACCCAGCATTACCCTAACTAAGTTTCACAAGTGTACTTACTAGACAAATAATAGAAAAGAAACGCATCACGATGAGTTTGGCGTCCAAGTTGGCTTTAATCAATAAATCACAACTTGCTACCATATGTCTCACAATTCTTACCTTGAAAAGTGCACAGGTATCGGTCTTCCTCGCTAACCAACAATGATTTAGCCTAAAAAACATACGGGTACTAAATACGTCCATACAGGACATTTCAATGCTTTATTTCTCAGTTATGGTAGAAGTCTGCGGTAAAATATAGCTAGGGATTCTGTCTTGACGTGACAGCTTTCATCTGAGAGATTGTTGATTTAGGTGAGAGTTCTCCTTTAATTAAAAGCAGCTATAGAGATGTTTAGATCGCGCTCAAATTTACCGTGAAAGTACACAAGTTCAGTGATAACACGTATCAACACGAGACTTGAAAGGTAAAGGCTAACAGAGTTATTTATTCTGTATTTTATTTACAACTGTGCAGAATTTGAATTATCTAGTGAGGCAAAAATAATTACATGGTAGTCTAGGTATAAACGGTAAAACAATATTCTATAGATATATAGACATTGTACACTAAATTGCTGAAAAGCGCAAACGTGGTCATCACACTGCAAGGTTACCAACAACATTACCAACAATCGTACACTGATTGCGTTATCCCCTTTCTAGAGTATGTTGTGCACGTGATGAGTTAATGACGTCAATGATATGGTACAATCAGCACAATGACTGACGGCGAAATAACGTACGCGTAACCGGTCACGGATGAAAGCCACTGGCTGTAGCGAAAGGCTTTACGTTTAAGTCCAAACTTGACTACAACTAAGAAGCGTCACTTCACTAGGAGGAATTGATTTCCTCGGGAGACTACATACAAACTCCCACGGAGGTCAGAGGTAACACACGACATTTGGTACAATCCATCTCTCTATCTACGGCACACCGCATTCTACCGAATTCTACCGCAGTTTAGTTGATAACTCTCCGCCTATGACAAGGATATGTTGACACACGCTCACTGCTCAACTGCTCATTCAGAACCAGACGATGGGAGAGATCAGCGAGCACCGGTGCACCGTCTCTCGAAAGGATCGTTTCCTTTTGTACGCCTCCTGTGCAGCAACGTTGATACTGGTTGCAGCTACTTTCTGCTTGTTTGCTCTATACCAAGTCAGACTTGACCAACTCGAGGCTCACATCAATGACATGCAAGATAAACGAGCAAAGATCAACTCTGTAGGAAAGAATGCCGACGGTCACGGCATTGACATGCTACATCGTTACGTTAGAGAAGCTCTCAGTGGCAAAGTCGACAATAAGGGAAGCACTGACATGGACAAACTCGTAGAAGAGATGATCAACATGCAGGTAAAAATCAGTGAACTCCTTATTTAACTAATTACACGTAAATGCATGATGGGACAGTAGAAGTACTATAGTAATTAATTTTTTGTATACGTCTCTCGTACGTGCAGCTGCGATCACTGCGAGCTCACTGTTTAGCAAATGAAAGAGTCTGCATTCAAGGTATAGATAAACGGCAAATCTTTATAAATAGGGATTATACAAGGAAAGATGGTTATATGTTATCGTAGGTCCCAAAGGAAGCGTGGGAGCAAAAGGTGACAATGGTAAACGGGGACCACAAGGTACAGAAACAGATTTAAAGCACTTTGTTCATTTGTTGATTATTTCTATGGTACTTATTAAGGCCAAAAGGGAAAAGAGGGATTCGTTGGACTGCAAGGCGAGAAAGGTGAAAAAGGTGACGTGGGACCGCGTGGAACAAGCATTGGTATATATTGTTGCTATGCGACACACACACACACACACACACACACACACACACACACACACACACACACACACACACACACACACACACTTCACTTCACACTGCGTTCATTCCAATGAGAAACGATGCAGGCCAAGGTCACCATAGGCTATATCGGACAAGTGGATGTTCTTTGACAGCAGAAACTCTCGTGGTTGTGGAGGCCTTGTTGGCGGAATGTTTGGTGACAGTACTGACATTGACTAGTCAGGGCTGACCATGTTTCTGTCTCTGGTGGTTTACAAGGCCGACATGATTTACAACAGTAAAATCACAACCAGCAGAACTGCAGTATAAATAAAACTCTGAATCCGTTTGCCTTGCTTCGCGGCAACGTTTCTGCTCATCCTTGCAGTATTTCTCTTGCTTTTCCTTCTTGAAATTTACTTCCTGTGTGGCAGCCCAGATCTGATTCCTCCACTCATTCCTATATTTTGCTAGTATCCTCCAAACCCCATCAAGATTGCAATTCCTCAAATACCTCAGTACTAAATCGTTCCATCTCATTCTCTGGCCTCCGACTGAACGTATACCTTGGGGTGATGCACACACCAAACGCTTCCTTGGCAGACGACACTCATCCATGCGGAAGATGTGACCCAATAACCGAAGACGTTTCTGTGTCAGGATGGTGGAGATTCTTTGCAGGTTGGTTATCTTTCTGATTGAGGTGTCTCCCTTCCCGTCCCATAGGGACATTCCAAGGATGGAGCGGAGGCATCTCATCACAAACTCAGTAACCGGTGTATCTGTGGCTCCAGAAGTACTGCTGTTTCCAAACCATATAACAGGGTGAAAAGAACTACAGAGACAAAGATGTTCAGCTTGGTAGTAGACTTGATCTTCCTCTGGTGCCAAATAATGCGGTTAAGTGACCCAAATGACTGAGATGCTTTGGAGATCCGTGTTGATATCTCAACGTACAAAGTACAGTTGTTACAAAGATAACTACCAAGGTACTGAAAGGATGGTACCACCTCAATGGGATCACAATAAGGATGCAGAAAAATGGGAGATGGAGGATGGGTATCAGCTCCAAGTAGAACAGCTAGAAGCTTGGTCTTCTTATAATTGATGGTAAGTCCCATGTGATGGCAAGACGAATCTAGAGATTCCAGCAAGGTAGATAGACTTTCGTAAGAATCACATATCACTGCCATATCATCAGTATATTCAAGGTCTGACACTGACACCTCTGATGTAAGCTTCTTCCTGTTTCCTACCAGATCAGCATCCAGAAGATATGACAAGCACACACCTACATCTGGCTGGTGGTCAGTAATGAAAGTCGAAACACCGAGTCAAAGTAGAGGTTGAATAAGGTTGGAGCAAGTACACAACCCTTTTTCACACCACTAGATACAGAGAAATGATCTGAGATTTTACCATAGGTCCTTACAGTGGCAGAAGTGTTACTGTGCAATGGTTCAATGATTTTGAGCAACTTAGATGGCAAATGGTAACAATACTGAAGAACAGACCAGAGAGCTGCTCTATTGATTGAATCGTAGGCCTTACGGAGCTCTACAAAACAGATGTATAACGGACGATGGTACTCCCTGGCTTTTTCCATCAACACCCTGAGAGAAAAGAGTTTGTCGGTGCACCCTCTTCTCTTGCGAAAACCACACTGGTTCTCACGCAAGAGGGCTTCCGCTCTGGGTTTGATCCTGTTCAATATAACACGAGTAAAAACCTTGCTGGGGATGCTCAAGAGGGCAATGCCTCCACAGTTGTCGAACTCGGAACGACTTCCCTTCTTGTGAAGAGGGACAATGAGGTGGTTCAACCATTCTGAGAGGATACTCTCGCTGCTCCAGATGAAGTTAAACAGTGAAGTGAGCCAGCAGATACACACACACACACACACACACACACACACACACACACACACACACACACACACACACACACACACAAACACACACTCCCGAGAGAGAGAGAGAGAGAGAGAGAGAGAGAGAGAGAGAGAGAGAGAGAGAGAGAGGAGAGGAACAACAGAGGTATAGCGTAGCATTGACTAGTCCGTGCTAAATCCTCGTCATTTGTGGACGTGTTCTTAATATTTGTGGACTTAAATACACATTGCTTGTAAATGCCTTAATCAAATATCGGAATATTAAGGCTTTACGTGTAAGTCACATGTCCAAGCAATATAATTTTGAATCTGGTGGACAAAGGCATTTGTTATTAAATTAATCGATCCAACGTACGAGTGACGCTTAACTAAACAACTGCATTTAATTTCTGTATCGTGTAGAGTTATAATGGATAAACCCAAATGTCTACCCCGCTACCGATACCAAGTATTACGCAAGCTTGCTTTAGTCGGGTTTGCCTCGTCTTGTCTTTGTCAAGTTTCTAGCGAACGAGCATACTTAGTAGTCAGTCCTGTGTTCTAGTGACATTCTTGAACCATGCAGCCGATTGCACACGTGCAGGAACGTATAGCTAACCAAGTACACTGTGAATCTGGATAAACATACGGTTATCTAATGTGTGGATAACTACAAGCCAATAATAATTGGGTGTGTCCCACGGCATCGTGAAGTCTATTGAACTGTAAGCTCCCATTTCTAGAAGTAAACGCTACGCTTCTGGCACTGTATAGATATAGACTAGGATAAAGACAAAAATCACTTCTGTCAACGTATTAGATTTATATCTTCTTCTTACTATACTTTTGTTCCTTAGACCCTCCTGTCATCAGTCGTTCCCCAGTCAGCATGACCGTATTACAAAAAGGTTCAGCTGTCTTCAAATGTGAGGCGCGTGGAACACCAAATCCTACAATCAGTTGGAGAAGACTGGATATCTCGCCGCTTCCTAAATTGCGAGCTTCTGTATTGCTCACCAATGCACTAAAAATCGTCGATATCCAACCAGAAGATGCAGGATCATATGTATGTGAAGCTAAAAACGTGTTTGGCTTAGAGCAAGCATACGCCACTCTTGCCGTTCAAGGTATCAATTCTATTTATCTAACACATATATTACATCATTATTGTATAATGAAATAAATATCTTTAACTTGCAGCCCCTCCATCTTTTGTTAAAGTGTCTTCTGACGTTGTGTCCGTGTTTCCCGGAGACGATGTCAAGTTGGACTGCTCGACATCAGGATATCCCATTCCAACGATTACTTGGTCTCGAGTAGATGATTTGCCAAAGTCCAGCAAAATAGAGAAGAACGGAACTCTCATTCTTCGTAACGTGACGCAATCGGATGTAGGTCAATACATCTGTACAGCACAAAACGATATTGCAAAGAAGACTCACTCTCTTACTCTCAGATTAGATGTAGAAAGTTAGATTATCAAATTTTATTAATTGTCTATGGATTGTAATCGTCGTTGTCGTATTTGTGTTAGACATTCCTACTCTTCCTGGAGAAGCTGTTGTTAATACGGACGCTCTACTCAAGTGTCACCTTTGTTCTATCCGTGGATATTCATTGACGTGGGAAAAGATTGGCGGCAGTCTTCCAGCAGGAAGGACGACCCACAAAGGTTGCACTCTCATTATCAAAAACACGACACTGGATGACAGCGGAAGATACGCGTGCATCGCAACCAAACAGACGGGAGAGAAACTCAGACACGAAGTACCGTTTACAGTTATAGGTCACTTGATTCCTTTCCATCGTGCATGAACCATGTTAAATCAATGTTGTGTTGACTGCAGCTCCTCCTCGTATCACCAGTCCCATTTCTCCTATCGTTGCTGTTCGATCACAAGGAGAATTAGAATTGCGGTGTGCTGCTGTCGGCCCACCCTCACCGGACATCTACTGGACTCGAGGCTCACAACGGTTGACAAGCAACAAAACAGGATTCCTACAGATTAAGAACATGAGCCAATTATCAGTTGGCTTCTACCGCTGCCATGCAGTCAACCGCTTAGGCCAAGACGTCAGAACAACACAAATAGGTAAACATAGTTTTGTTGAATTATGGTTTTGTTAAATTAATTTTTGTTGTTTATTTTTTGATTAAAGTAATATCTCAGTTGCAATTTGTGGAACGTCCACCATCGACTATTTCTGTAAACGATACAAGTAAAACGATAGTCGTCAACTGCACGGCTACTGTGGCTTCTGAGTTACTCATACACACTCATTGGTCAATTAATCGTAATGGATTCAGATGTGATAAAAAATCCGAAAAATTCAAATCAATTTGGTTTTTTACGAATGGAACGATGGTTATTCCCAATGCAAACAGGTGCGCTGCAGGTGTGTACAACTGTAGCGCTCAACATGACAAAGAGATGATTAGTACGTCAATGCAGATTATAGGTATTTATACAACTAAATTATCTTAGATAATGGAAACAAAAACTATAGTAGTTGTTGTAAACATTTGTGTAGATACACTTACGGGTTGGATGTTGACAAGTGACTCATGTGGAGGATTCAGACAATCTACGTACGACAGATCAGTTCGTTACGCAGTTTCATTGTCTAACGTATGGGATAAATCAAAAATATACGCTTGTCCATTTGGATATCACTGGGCATCTACTGATGAAGGACGAAAAATATTTAAAAGTACCGATAATACGTCGGGTGTCTCCGTATATTACAGTAAGTGTAACTGGTCCGGTTATGAGTGGAGAGGCAGAAACCGATATTACTTCAGGTTTCGTGATTCGGCGTCAACCAATGCTTACAAGCATGCTGGTAACTACGATGAGTATCAAGTTGAGTACAGCAGTACTACCAGCCGTTTCGCCGGTATTGTCTGCATTGAAAACTGATCTGACTTAATCAACGTTTGACTATTACAGTATTTTCTTGCGTTGCTATTCTTAGTGTGTGTTGCTTCTTTCATGCTCTCGTGCTAAACCAATTCTTGTTCACTTCTATGTACTTCTAACAGTCAACCTACTAACTCTGTGGTATTTTTCATTACCCTACGTCTACTTTAGTGAATTTCTATCTTTTCGTTGTCAGAGTTCTTTCTAGTCTTCTGATCCAGCACACGGCTTGCCCGGCGCGCGCCTCCGGGTTAATGAAAGCTGATTACAACTCTTCGATTTTGATAGAAACTTAGTATAATGAAGAAGTACGAAGTGCAAACCCTCGGCCAGTATGCGCCTTGAAAGAAATTAGTCGCGTTGTAACCAAAATAGTTTAAACAATACCAATTAACCGCCATGCACAGCGAAAGTATAGGGCAAATACGAAAACCAGCTTTGGGTTAGATAGGTACAAAAGAAGCAGACCTGATTTTCAGTGAACAAAACATGATTTCATGCACTTACAATGTTTTGGGCTTTCAGAAGATAACGCTATTGATGGAACAAGTATAATGTTACACCTTTTCTCTCTAGACGTTCTCTAGGCGTCTGATTGTTTGTGCAGCTTTTGAAGTCGTAATGAGCCACTATGGGCGGTTTTAGGGCGTGGCATAGGTAACACCAAAGCCTAAACAAAATTAGATGTGGGAAAACATGAACGTTGCAAATGTAGCTAGATTAGGCGTTGTTTCTAGTGCTAAACCCTCACGTACAAAAAGAAACAGCTCGCCACCGATTTTCCAGCTCACAACAATCTAGACGTCTGGTTGTTTGTGCAGCTTCTCTAGACATCTGGTTGTTGTCGTCATGGGCAAACATGCACGTTTCAAATGTAGATCAGGTTGTTCGAAGTGCTAGAACAAGCCAAACGTTACAAGTCGACGCGCCTTACGTGATGAAGTAACGCGAGTGATCATTGTTCTGTTTGTTGGTGGGCAAGTTACAAATGTAGAGCAAAACAAGCTGCTGGTCACTACCGATTTTTTAGCTCACAAGAATGTAGACGTCTTGTTGTTGTGGTAATGGGGGAAACATGAATGTTACACTGTACAAATGTAGTTGTTTCGAAGTGCTGGAACAAGCCAAATGTTACAAGTCGGAAAGCCTCGACGATAGGCCGGCTGGCAATTTTCGATCGCATGACGTGATGAAGTAACGGACGTGATCATTGTTCTGTTTGTGGCTGGGAAACATATGTTACAAATGGAGAGCAAAACAATCAGCTCACCACCGATTTTCCAGCTCACAAGAATGTAAAAGTCTCGTGGTTTGTGCAGCTTTTCTAAGAGTCTCGTTGTTTATGTCGCTTCTTTACCTAGACGTCTGGTTTTTGCCTAGTAGCAGCTACCAAACAAAGAGAGGTGGAGCCTCATGACCGAACCACGTTCGTCTATTGGTCGGTAATGACACCACTTCTCGTCTATTTCTCGGAATAGCTTCATTTGCATCTGCGCTAATCGACTATATATACGCTCGGTCGTTCGGTCTCTCGGTCGCTAGGACGCTCGGTCATCGAACGATTACTGTACCCTTAGCACGGAAATCCGGA
This sequence comes from Corticium candelabrum, assembly GCF_963422355.1. Classification (NCBI taxonomy): domain Eukaryota; kingdom Metazoa; phylum Porifera; class Homoscleromorpha; order Homosclerophorida; family Plakinidae; genus Corticium; species Corticium candelabrum. Next base: position 10,395,468 of record NC_085085.1, read on the forward strand.
CCTCGTGTAATTATTCTAGTTGTAATAGAGTCTATACGGATTGTAGGTTAGATATATCTAAGATTGTAGGCTAGTTGTCATATCATGAATAAGCGATCATCAAGTCAAATGTCAGTACCAGACGCAGAAGACAACTCTCACCAGCCACGTGCTTTTCAATTTCCAGAATATGGTTGTTTGAAGGTCATTTTAACTACAGTTGTTTTATGTTTGATGTAAGGTTTACATACCGTACATCTTGCAGATAATTTAGGTGCATCTCAAATTCAATTAGGAATATATTGCTTAATCTGCTTTTATGTCTTAATATAGTACAGAAATTGGAAACATAAAATAAAAATAAGAATAAAAAATTGTGTGCACTAGATGAATAAGCGGTCTGTATTTCAAGGCTACTCGCAGCTTATAGAAACTCCGAAATAGGTGTGCTGGCTTCCGAAAGCAAGCACACGGAATTTCGTTTCTGCATCTGTAAATTTCAAGCATATCGAGTTGCTTTGCAAAATAATTATGTCCAGACCGTTGGCGAAACGTCGAGCCGCCGACCAGCCAGTCTGTTGCAACTATGGAAACAGCAATCTTCTGCGAAGCATACGGCATTCGATTAGAGTGAATCTTCTGGACATGAACAGAATGAGTGTGCCACTACCAGAACTTTTCAGCTTCGACCAGGAAGAGCGGAAGACACGTCCGAGGACGGAATACGACAGCAGGAGACTGTCTTACAGGTCGTTACTTCTAGTAGGACAACTTGGTTGTAACGTTCGTATATTGCAATACAACGTATAATATATAATAGCTCAAAGTGCAATACAACCAGTTAGGCGAGCATCGAGTAAGTGCTAAGTGCTATTCTATATTTATATAGTCTACTAATCTAATTATCTAAAACCACTCCTTACATCCTCTTTCTTTAAATTTTCAAAAATGAACCATAAATTATCTAGTATTTTTAAAAAGTTGAGTAGTATAATACCTCAGATAAATCGGTCTTTTTGTTGTTCTTCTAGCTGATATGGTTGTTTGGCTTCTGTTGTTGTCTTTTTTGTTCTCTATTGCTGTTGTTTTTGTTTTTGTTGTTGTTGTTGTTGTTTCTTTGTAACGCCCTTTTCAAGTGCTGCAACTGTTTTTAGAGCTAGTTCATTGGTTGGCTTTAAATGTATTATATCTTCGGTATGTTTCTACTTGGCAAGACCTGTTTGATAGTTTTTTGGTTACCGTTGCTTTCTGCAACTCTTTTGCTTTCGTGAAGGGTTGTATTCTTACTGTTTGATTTCTTTCAGTTCTGATAAGTCTCTGGCTCGTTGGTCATAATGCGTACTTCTTTTGTTTGTCCTTTGTTTATTGTGTTGTTTTGTATTCTTTGGTCATTTTGGGTTGTAGCAAAGACATTGCTATTGTCAACAGAGTCTTAGTCCTTCAGCTCATAAGCCTTTAGACTGGGCTTGATGTCATCCCTTGAGTCGGTGTATTTCTGTACTCTACAAATGCTAGCCAAGGGTCTGTTTGTGCTTTCCTTGCTTTCTCCATCAGTCTTTGCATGTCTTTACAGCGTTTTCGTCTTTCTCATTTGACTGGGAATGGCCTGGGCTGCTTGTTTGATGAGTAAAGTTTCGTGCACGTTTTGCAGAATTTCTGGAACATTGTGGTTCGTTGTCAGTTATCAATAAATCTGGGATTCTATGCCTGGCAAATTGTTTCTTCATCTGATAAAGTACGTCGTCTGATGATGTCGTGTCTAGTCGATCTACTTCAAGAATTTACTATAATAGTCCACAGTGATAAGGTATTCTTTGTTTTGTAAGGTGAACAAATCTGCTTCTAGTTTGGTCCTTGGTCTTATTGGCACGTCGTGGCTTTGTAGTGTTTTTCTGCTGGGTTTCAAATGTATGGCAAATTGAGCATTTCTCTACATACTCCTTCAATGCACTATTTATTCTTGGCCAATATACGCAGTCTCTTGCTCTTTGAATGCAAACACCTATTCCAATGTGGGTGCTGTGTATTCTTTCCAGCACTTTCTGTCGTTAGGACTGCGGTATCACGATCCTTTGTCCACGAAAGATCAGTCCATCTTGTACTACCAAGTCCTCTCTGACATTGTCGTATTGTCCTATTTCATAGCTTGTGACTTCACGCCCAGCTTCTGCATGGCCATCCTGTCACAATGATTGTAATTAGATGTTGCGTTGTCGAATCATTTGCTGTTGCTTGCTTGATTTCTTGCAATCTTTGATCAGTCACTGGTATATGTTGTGCCATCTGAACTTTCTTGTGCCAGTTCTGCACCAATCCCTAGAGTTGATGCATCTGTAGTCAAAACAAATGGTTTATCTGCCACAGGATGAGCCAAGATCGGTGCTGTGGACAGTTTTCGCTTCAAAGTATTAAATGCATCTTGACAATGAGTTGTCCACTAAAATTTCTGTTCTCCAGCTGAAATACATAGATGTCAAAGGTGCTGCAATTGTAGCATACCGTGGAATAAATCGACGATAAAAACCAGTGATGCCCAAGAAAACACTCACCTCCTTGACAGTAGTGGGTGTAGGTATCCTTTCAATAGCAGCAACCTTCTGTAGATCAGGATTAATTCCTTCTGCACTAATATGAAATCCACAGAATATTGCCTGAGTTGTAACAAATTGACATTTCCTCGCATTGAGTCGAATTCCGTGTTTGTGAACAGTTGTAAATGCTTGTTCCAAACCGATCCAAATGTAATTGAAATGTATCTGAAACTATACAGAGATCATCCATATGGACGACTAGCTGAATTGGTCTTAAGTGTCCCAGAACTAGTGACATCATTCGGCAAAACGTTGCTGGAGCTCCCTTCAACCCAAAGGGCATTCTGTTGAATTCATACAAACCTGAAGGTGTCCGGAACGCTGTCTTTTTCTTATCCCTTTCCACGATTGGCACTTGAAAAAATCCTCTTGCCAAGTCCAAGATGCTAAACAATTTCGCTCCTGATAGTGACTGACAACCACCTCTTGAAGATTCCCCCTGAACTTGCAAGTAACTATGAGAAGAGTCTAAGTCCTCGGGGTTACTGAGTGTCTGAAAAGTGCAACCTTAGATGCAGTGCGCATGTCCGAGCGTGACCCTGCACCTCTAAGCAGCAAGCTGTACATGCAACTTACATTATCTTATAAGAAATTCTATTCATATCAAGTGACAGCAAATCTACAACCAAAAACCAAATAGAGATCGAGTGTCCACAAGCATGCACATAATCGAGAGAATTCCAACAAATATAAAAATTTATTAAAATCTGCAGTAACGTTGTTTATCTCTATACTAATTGTAAATAACTTATGCCATATGTCTACTGTCCTGTCGTGGACTTCTCTTTGCTCAAAACTGAGAGATGCATATACACTGTAACACATTTTGTATAGAGATGTACTTTTCGCTGCCGTAAAATGCTTTAACTTAGTGAGAGAAGTTAAAATATTTTCACAACACGTTGGATAATTGGGGCTAAAATTGTGGCGTAACCAGTAAGTATCAAGTAGTCGGTAGATGTAAAGTCATGTATCGTTAGTCATGCTTACTATCTCCGTGCTATTGACAAAACTTATTATTCATTTAAAAACAAGCAACACATGGCAGCTATTTCTTGCCGCAAACATGCTGCAATCTGGTAATGCCGTCAAGAGCAAGTTACACACTACTGTACTTAATAACATTGAGCAGTTATAGTCTGAAGACCTAATCTAGGCAAACCGAACAAAAAACAACTGCAATGTAGTGCAGCAAATACATGCTGAGCCTGTTAGAATGGTCGGCATCCGCACACGTTAGTCGTCTGACTGAACGCCAGTAGCCGTAGAATACATTACTACTAGCAGTTGTGTTGAGTTGTGTTAGACTGCATAGTCAAATAAAGTATCTAAACAATACATGTCAAGAAGTGAACTTTGAGCTTTACAAATGGCGATGAAAAAAGGAAGGAAACGGAGTTGGACACTCCTGGATCCAGCGCTACAGTTGCAAGTCCAACGTTCATGGTGCAGGGCGTTGTTCCGCTACCGAATCCTCTCAGATTGAAGGAGGGAGACGCAAAGGACAATTGCCGGAGATGGAAGCAACTACGGCAATCTTACGAAGTGGTATCTGGATTGGAGACACAGCAGAGAGATTACCGGTTTCCAAACTTTGTCACGTGCGTTGGTAGCGAGACACTAGATTTGTATGACGCGATCCGGTTTGAGCCAGAGCAAAATAGGAAAGACATAGACACAATTCTGAAAGTATTGGAAGACCACGTCATGGGATTCGTGAACGCTACGTATATACTACGTATGAACGGTTTTCGTTTAGCAAACGTGACCAACAGCCAGGAGAGTCGTTCAACTATCTAACGACCCTGAAAGGAATGATTAGAACATGTGCGTATGGTGTGATGACTGATGAGCTGTTGAGAGATAGACTTATCTGTGGAAACAAGGAAGATTTGGTTCGAAAAACCTTGTTATTACAGAAGCGGAATCTTACCCTTGCCGTGTGCATTGATATGTGTCGAATAGCTGAAGTAGCAACAAAGCAGGCCAAATCAATAGCACAGACTGATACATGCATGGAAAAGTACTGAGAAAGCGCGAACAAGACACTCACTCCAAAGGCAATGTCAAGAAGCAAGAACAAAGGCAAGTCAACTGTAACTATTGTGGCAAGAAACATTTAAGAGGAAGAGACAAGTGTACAGCCTTTGGTTAAGAATGCCGGTTGTGCGGTAAGATGAATCATGTGGCCAGTGCTTGTAGAAGTCGAACAGGAGGTAAAGTTCGCGCAGTATCGACAAACGTGAAAGAAGAAGTGTTAATGACTATTGATGTTAGACCTGAAAGTGTAGCCATGATATCAGGAGGGTGGTCGAAAAAAATCTATGCAAAACTGATTATTCAAGAAAACAAGTGACATTTCATTTGGATATGGGTGCGACTTGCAATGTGCTTAGCTGCTCAGATCTTCCGCCAGGAGTTGACATAGTGTCTACAACTCAAAAGTTGACACTCTTCGACGCTTCAGTAGTGCAACCCGTAGGTAAATGTCATGTCAAGGTGACAAATCCAAAGAATGGAAAAACTGTCATGGAGATTTTGTGGTGGTGGATAAAACTATGACCTTCCTGCTTGGAGCGAGAAGTATACAACAAATGTCGTTAATAACTGTGAGATATGACAACATACTTCAAGTGATGCGAACGAGAGTCAAAAAACAGTCAGAGAATCGCAATCTTCTCTTACACTAGCATAGATCATGCATCAGTACAAGGAGGTGTTCAATGGAGATCTGGAAATTCTACCGAGCCAGTTGCGTCTGGAGGTTGATACGTCTATCAAGCCTGTGAAAGAACCGGTAAGACGGGTGCCGTTGGCAATACAAGAGACATTGATCATCAAGGAGTTAGCCTACATGAAAAAGACTGGAGTGATCAAGAAAGTAGACGAACCTACAGAATAGATATCACCATTGCTGATAGTGAAGAAACCAAATGGTAGGTTGAGAATTTGTATGGATCCAAAAATGCTAAATCAAGTATTGAGGAGGTCACATTATCAAACAGTAACGGTGGATGAACTTTTGCCGCAACTTTCAGCAGCCAAAGTGTTTAGCGTCTGCGATGTTAAAAATGGCTTTTGGCATCTTGTATTTTATGAAGAGTCAAGCTATTTGACGACTTTTGGAACGCTTCTTGGTTGGTATAGGTGGTTACGCAGGCCATTTGGCATCTCTCCGCACCGGAACTGTTCAAACGCCATTTAGATCAAGCCCTGGAATGGCTAAAAAGAGTGTTTGCCATTGCTGACGACATACTCGTAGTAGGTAAGGGGGTAGCATGGAAGAAGCTATAGATATCATGATGACAACTTGAATGCATTTTTGGAGAGATTTCGAATGCGAGGAGTCAAAATCAATAAAGAGAAATTTAGACTAAGGGAAACAGAAGTGAAGTATATGAGCCACATCCTGTCATTGGAGGAACTCAAATCAGATCCGACCAAAGTTGACGCAATAGTAGGCATGAATCCGTCTCAATATGTCGAGGCCATTAAACGGCTATTGGGAATGGTGAACTACTTGTCTAAGTATCTATACAATCTCTCGAACATGTGTGAGCGTTTGAGGCAACTGATGCACACGGATGTGATCTTGGAATAAACAAGTAAACATGAACGATCATTCCAACAAGTCGAGTAGGCAATTACGAGCGCAGCTGTTTTGAAGTATTTTGTCCAGTCAGCACCAACGGTACTGCAGTGTGACGCATCAAGCGGTGACGCCTTGGTGCCGTGTTATTACAGAATGCGGAACCAGTCAATTTTGCTAGTAAAGCATCGACCAAGACAGAGTGTGAATATGCTCAAATTGAGAAAGAACTTCTGTCAATGGTGTGTGCAGCAGAAAGGTTCGACAATACACGTATGGTAGAACGGTGACAGTTCAGACGGACCATAGACCCCTAGAAATAATAGAGCGGAAACCGTTACAGGCTGCGCCACGAAGAATGCAGAGAATTTTGATGCGCCTGCAGCGCTATCAATGATAATAACATGCAAATCTGGAAAAGAGTTGTTGCTAGCAAGCACGTTGTCAAGAGCTCACTTAGAAAAACACAGAAAGAGATGGTTTTGTTGAGGCTGGTGAAGCGTTGAGCATTAGATCTCCATTTGAAGTGAAGATGGAAAATGTCAATGCAATCGATTTCCCTTTCATTTCAAACTCCAAGATTCAATACCTTCAGAAGACGACAGCGGAAGATCAGGTATTGCAAGAGCTGATGACCACCATTTGTAGAGGTTAGCCAGAAGGAAAAGATCGGCTGAATCCAGTGCTGGCACCGTATCACCCATTTCGAGATGAGTTAGTGGTAGAGGGTAGAGTTATCTATCGTGGAGATAGATGTGTAATTCCTCCTTCTATGCGAGCTTTCACACTAGCGCTTAAACACATGTCACACATGGGAATTGGAGGGTGTGCCCGAAGAGCCAAAGATTGTGTGTTCTGGCCGGGCATGAACTCCGCCATCAAGGATTACGTCAGCAAAAGTGACGTCTGTAGACGGTATGACCGGGCACAACCAAAGGAAACTCTGAAGTCACATGACACACCAGATGGGCCATGGAAAACAGTTGGGGCTGATGTGTTTGCTTTTCAGGGCAGAGACTACCTTATATTGGTCGACTATTATAGTGGGTTCATAGAAGTAGAACCAATGTTCGAGACGACATCAAAAGCAATCATTAGCAAGTTCAGACAGCAATTTGCAAGGCAAGGGATACCTTTTACGTTGCTAACACACAATAGTCCTCCGTTTATGAGCAAGGAAACGTGTCAATTCAGTAACGAATAGGAATTTGAACATAGGACCTCAAGTCCATATTACACACAATGTAATGGTAAAGCGGAGAGATCTGTGAAAGTGATAAGCACCTAACGACTAAAGCCTTGGCAGAAGGTCGAGATCCTTGGCTCCATCTGTTGGAATTGCGGAATACGCCCACAGTAGAAATGAGCTCTAGTCTTGCTCAGAGATTGCTCAGCAGGAGAACAAGAGCATTTTTACCTATAAAGGATGAGATGCTAACACCTGAACTTGTGACAGAAGCGACAGAGCAATGGCAAAAGAAACAAGAAAGACGGGCCAAATATTACGACAGAGGAGCAATAGATTTGCCGGAACTATATCCTAGAGACGTCGTACGCATGCAGCCTATATAGAGGCAAGAAGACAACAGAGTGGGAAAAGGCGACAGTTCTACGTCAGGTTGGACCAAGGTCATAGAGCGAGTGATCCGTCGAAATAGGAGACAACTAAGACTTTCTCAAAAGAAGATGGAAGGACAAGAACCATATTATGAACAAGAACCGCTAGAAAATACACAGCAGGAGGAAGAAAGATGTGAAGAAGGCCAGCAGCACCTACCTGAAGACCAACCGGAAGATTAGAATAAAGCAGAAGTAGAAAGTCAAGAAAGAGGAAACGGTGACAGTCAATCAAACAAGACAAGAAGACAACGGCAATGTATATATACACGTAGTGGTAGACAAGTGAAGACGCCTTCATACTTGGGGGATTATGTGCATCGATAAATGAATGACGTTTCGGAGCGAATAGGTAGTTATAATTATTGAGTTAGCAGTATGTAGAGTATTATAGAAAGGGATGTTAGGATGGTCGGCATCCGGAACACGTTAGTCACCTGACTGAACGCCGGTAGACGTAGAATACGGTACTACTAACAGTTGCGTTGAGTTGTGTTAGACTGCATAGTCAAATAAAGTATCTAAGCTATACAGAGCCTACCAGCCAAATAAACAAAAATACAAAAAATACATCGAAATTGGTCAAAAAGTTACAAAACACTAAAACAAGAACAACATCAGTTGCGCTACAGGTGTGCTAATTTATGTTGTCTACCAACATTCTTTGTATTCAGTAGCATCATGCCAAACTCTAGTCTTAAATTGAATCATTAAATTGCAGGATCAAAATATCAAACATCATTTTACCTCTGCCATCTTTTGAATTCAGTTGTCGCTTCAATGCCAACCTCTCTTCCTCGAGCTCTCTCATTCGTTTCCTACACATCGACAATTTAGAATGCAAACAAACTGACGCGATTATGCAGTAAATACGTTAGTTTCTTTAGTTCGTGCTCAGTCCTCAATAATTTCCTCTCCGCTTTTTCACACTTTTGTTTTCTTCCTCCACTTCTATTAATAGTTTGTCTCTTTGTAACTACAGTAACAATTCACTGTTTGCATTCTTCACATGCAGACACGCAGACGGATAGAAGAACATGTACAGACTCGCATAGACACACGCACAACACGATGTATACGTCAACATCAATTATCAGACTTGATTCATTGAGTGAGCTCACAATATACAAAGTATAACTATATACCTACAACTGATTTGTCGATCAAAAGACTGACGCTACTACACTCAAAAAAGCAGCTATGAAGATATCTAAATCGCGCTCAAATTTCCCGTGAAAGTACACAAGTTCAGTAATAACACGTGTGCTAGCTTGAACACGAGACTTGAAAGGTGAAGGCTGACAGAGTTATGTATTCTTTATTTTAGTTACACTAAGTGCAACTGTGCAGAATTTGAATTATCTAATGAGGCAAAAATAATTACATGGTAGTTTAGGTATAAACGGTAAAACAAAATTCTATAGATATATAGACATTGTACGCTAAATTGCTGAAAAGCGCAAACGTGGTCATCACACTGCGAGGCTATTCCGAGCTACCAACAAAATGAGAAGAACATTACACTGATTGCGTTATCCACATTCTCTAGTATGTTGTGCGCGTGAAGAGTTGATGAGTTAATGACGTCAATGATATGGTACAATTAGCACAATGACTGCTGGCGAAATAGCGTACGCAGCCGGTCACGGCTTGAAACCACTGGCAATAGCGAAACGCTTCACACTAAAGTCCAAAATTAAATACAACCAAGGAGCGTCACTTCACTAGGAGGAGTTAATTTCCTGCAGAGGCTAAATACAAACTCCCACGGATGTCAAAGGAATGCACACGGCATTGGGTACAATCTATCTCTCTATCTACGGCACACCACATTCTACCAAATTTTACAGCAGTTCAGTTGATAACTCTCCGCCTATTACAAGGATATGTTGACACACGTTTACTGCTCAGATACTCATTCACAACCAGACGATGGGAGAGATCAGCGAGCACCGATGCACCGTCTCTCGAAAGGATCATTTCCTTTTGTACGCCTCCTGTGCAGCAACTTTGATACTGGTTGCAGCTACTTTCTGCTTGTTTGCTCTACATCAAATCAGGATTGACCAACTCGAGGCTCACATCAACGACATGCAAGATAAACGAGCAAAGATCAACTCTGTAGGAAAGAATGCAGACGGTCAGGGCACTGACATGCTACATCGTTACGTTAGAGAAGCTATTGGTGGCAAGGTCGACAATAAAGGAAGCATTAACATGGACAAACTCGTAGAAGAGATTATCAACATGCAGGTGAAAATCAGTAAACTCCTTAAATAATTACCCTTAAAATGCATGATGGGCAGAAGAAGTAGTACAGTAATTAAATTGCTTGCATACGTCTCTCGTACGTGTAGCTGCGATCACTGCGAGCTCACTGTTTACCAAACGAAAGAGTCTGCATTCAAGGTATAGATAAACAGCGTATCTTTATAATTATGGATTATGTAAAGAAAGATGGGTATATGTTATCGTAGGTCCCAAAGGAAGCATGGGAGCAAAAAGTGACAATGGTAAACGGGACCACAAGGTGCAGGAACAGATTTAAGGCGCTTTGTTCAATTGTTATTCATTTTTATGATACTTATAAGGCCAAAAGGGAAAGAGGGATCCGTTGGACTGCAAGGCGAGAAAGGTCAAAAACGTGACGTGGAACCGCGTGGAACAAGCATTGGTATGTATTGTTGCTATTCGACACACACACACACACACACACACACACACACACACACACACACACACACACACACACACACACACACACACACACACACACACACACACACACACACACACACACACACACACACACACACACACACACACAGATGAGAGGGACTGTGCCTCTATTTGTACAGAGGTATAACGTAGCATTGACTAGTCCGGGATAAATCCTCATCATTGTGGGCGTGGTCTTAATATTTGCGGATATGAGTAAGTAATGCTTGGAAATGTTTTAAACAAATATCGGGATATTAATGCTTTACGTGTGAGTCATATGTCCATGCAATATAATTTTGAATCTAGTGGACAAAGATGTTTGTTCTTAAATTAATCGATCCAACGTACAAGTGACGCTTAAACAACTGAATTTAATTTCTGTGTAGTGTAGAGTATATTATATGGATAAATACAGGTGTAATGTCTACCTCGCTACCGATGGCAAGTATTATGCAAGCTTGCGTTAGTCGGGTTTGCCTCGTCTTGTCTTTGTCAATTTTCTAGCGAACGAGCATACTTAGTAGTTAGTCTTGTGTTCTAGTGACATGTTTTTTTTTTGAGCCATGCAGCCGATTGCACACGTAGAGCGACGTATAGCTAACCAAGTACACTATCAATCTGGGTAAATATGTGCCGATATCTAGTGTGGGGACAAGTACAAACGTTTAAGCTAGCTAGCCAAAAGGAAGTGGGTGTTTTCCATAGCGTCGTGAAGTCCATTGGATTGTAAGCCCCATTTCTAGAGATCAACGGTACGCCTTCGCCACTTTAGACATAAACTAGGATAAAGAGAGAAAACATTTCTGTCAACGTATTAGTTTTTATACCTTCTCCTTTTCACTATTAAGCTTTTGTTTTATTAGATCCTCCTGTCATCACTCGTTCCCCAGTCAGTGTGACCGTATTACAAAAAGGTTCAATTGTCTTCGAATGTGAAGCGAGTGGAACACCAAATCCTACAATCAGTTGAAGAACACTGGATACCTCGCTGCTTCCTAAATTGCGAGCTTCTGTATTGCTCACCAGTGCACTAAAAATTGTTGATATCCAACAAGAAGATGCAGGATCATATGTATGTGAAGCTAAAAACGTGTTTGGCTTAGAGCAAGCATACGCCACTCTTGTCGTCCACGGTATCATTTTATATCTATTTGACACATATATTACATTGCTATTATATAATAAAATATATAACTTTAACTTGCAGCTCCTCCATCTTTTATTAAAGTGTCTTCTGACGTTGTGTCCGTGTTTCCCGGAGACGATGTCAAGTTGGACTGCTTGACGTCAGGATATCCCATTCCAACGATTACTTGGTCTCGAGTAGATGATTTGCCAAAGTCCAGCAAAATAGAGAAGAACGGAACTCTCATTCTTCGTAACGTGACGCAATCGGATGTAGGTCAATACATCTGTACAGCACAAAACGATATTGGAAAGAAGACTCACTCTCTCACTCTCACATTAGATTTAAATAGTTAGATTAACAAATTATATTAATTGTCTATAATATTGGGATCGTCGTTGTCGTATTTGTGTTAGACATTCCTACTCTTCCTGGAGAAGCTGTTGCTAATACGGACGCTCTACTCAAGTGTCACCTTTGTTCTGTCCGTGGGTATTCATTGACGTGGGAAAAGATTGGCGGCAGTCTTCCAGCAGAAAGGACGACGCAAAAGGATTGCACTCTCATTATCAAAAACACGACACTGGATGACAGCGGAAGATACGCGTGCATCGCAAGCAAACAGACGGGAGAGAAACTGAGACATGAAGTACCGTTTACAGTTATAGGTCACTCGATTCCTTTCCATCGTGCATAGAGCATGTTATGTCAATGTTGTGTTGACTGCAGCTCCTCCTCGTATCACCAGTCCCATTTCTCCTATCGTTGCTGTTCGGCCACAAGGAGAATTAGAATTGCGGTGTGCTGCTGTCGGCCCACCCTCACCGGACATCTACTGGACTCGAGGCTCACAACGGTTGACAAGCAGCAAAGCGGGAATCTTAAAAATAGAAAAGATGGACAAATTGTCTATTGACTTCTACCGCTGCCATGCCATCAACCGCTTGGGCCAAGACGTCAGAACAACACAAATAGGTAAAAATAGTTTTGTTGAAATATGGTTTTGTTAAATTAATTTTTGTTGTTTATTTTTTGATTAAAGTAATATCTCAGTTGCAATTTGTGGAACGTCCACCATCGACTATTTCTGTAAACGATACAAGTAAAGCGATAGTCGTCAACTGCACGGCTACTGTGGCTTCTGAGTTACCCATACACACTCATTGGTCAATTAATCGTAATGGATTCAGATGTGATAAAAAATCCAAAAAATTCAAATCAATTTCGTTCTTTACGAATGGAACGATGGTTATTCCCAATGCAAACAGGTGCCCTGCAGGTGTGTACAACTGTAGCGCTCAACATGACAAAGAGATGATTAGTACGTCAATGCAGATTATAGGTATTTATACAACTAAATAATCTTAGATAATGAAAACAAAAAGTATAGTAGTTGTTGTAAACATTTATGTAGATACACTTACGGGTTGGATGTTGACAAGTGACTCATGTGGAGGATTCAGACAATCTACGTACGACAGATCAGTTCATTACGCAGTTTCATTGTCTACCGTATGGGATAAATAAAAAATATACGATTGTCCTTTTGGATATCACTGGGCATCTACTGATGAAGGAAGAAAAATATTTAAAAATAACAATAATAAGTCAGGTGTCCACGTATATTACAGTAGGTGTAGCTGGTACGGTTATGCGTGAGGAGGAAAGGACCGTTATTACTTCAGGTTTCGTGATTCGGCGTCAACCAATGCTTTCAAGCACACAGGTAACTTCGATGAGTATCAATTTGAGTACAGCAGTAGTAGCAGCCATTTCGCCGGTATTGTCGGCATTAAAAACTGATCTGATTTAATCAACTTTTGACTATTATAGTATTTCCTTGCGTTGCTATTGTTAGTCTGTGTTGCTTCTTTCATGTTCTTGTGCTAGACTGATTCTTGCTTACTTCGACAACAAATCACTTACCCTGCCATCCAAACTAACTCTACGGTATTTTCGTTACCCTCCGTCTACTTTTAGTAATCGTTCTATCTTTTCGTTTTCAAAGATATGACATTAGTACTTATAGCCTGCATGTTGTCATTGGTCGTCTTGAACGTAATTAATTCAGTAATTGCTAAATTTTAGAAATATTTTTTAAATTAAATTATGTGCAAATTTTGAATAATCCATTTTACCACGAATTGTTGTATTTAGTCGAGTGAAGTGTTTGGTTCTTTAGGAATCCACATCGTTGATTACGACTTAAGTATACTAAGTCTTAAAACACTCGTAATAGGGAGTGGCAGATCTAAAGAGTAGCGCCGTAAGAGTGCTCACCCCATTTTCGGGCCCGAAAGTAGTCAGTGGAAAAAGCTTGCGAGGAATGTGAGCATACGCAGACTGAGCATGTTTAGATGATGCTTTCGTATTATATTTGTGAAATGATTCAACGATCAACGACCCGATATCATCTTTAGATACTAAAATGATGTATGTTTCGAAGGTAATGTAATGATGTTCTAAATAACTCATTGTTATCAATAACAAATTATGAATTCTGCGCTTTGTGGATTCGTGATGTCACATTGCCAGGAGCCTGAAGCAATATCCTTGTGCTCCCCCTTTGAGAAACTTTCGATCCGCCACTGATAGCACCATATCGTACTAAAACAATTAGTATTATAGTGTCAATATATAGATACTAGTACAGTAGTTTCTATGCGTACGCTCCTAGATCTTCGGTCACTCTGAGATTTCATGAGGTTGCACGAGATAGCAAACGGAATTGGTTTTTGGCCAACACTGCACAAACAACGCAACGAATTAACCTTCCCGTGCCAGTGTGTTTATGTCCAGCCAAAGCACTAGCGGTATCGCTTACTTGCTATAACAAACCCGCACTTTGTACGCCCGTAGATATGCCGTTACGTAATTAACACTGAAACACAGCCGTTTTGTGTGTATCCGTTTCTACTTCTATCGTTTATCTGCTTCTTGCACCCGTTACTCCATTTGCGATGTGACATCTACCTTATCGGGTAATGCATTCAACCACATGTCAATCCCAGCATAAAAATCGTTCACCTTGTAAAATCCTTGTGATTCTGAATTCTTTTTGCGATCGTTGGTTGCAACTCTGTTGCATATATACATATATACATATACATATACATGCATATATATACATATCTATATAATATATATCTATTTAGATAGTCGCAGCACCAGCGGATCCGAGCTGGCAACTGTAATAACAAAGTATACAGACTCGTTTGGTGTCTAAGAAAAATCGAAACACAATTGAAAACATCAAAATCGTCAACGTACTACAATTACGTAGTAGACTGCGCGCTTTCACGGGCACACTATAAATGTAGTCCACGGTCACGGGCACACTATAGATCTAGGTACACGGTACTGGTACCGTATACAAGGGTGGGCGTGGTACTCTAAAGCAGGTCACATTTCTTTATTAGATGACGTCGCACAAATCCACAAGTAAACAGACATGCACACTGTAAAGAAAAGTGTTTTAATTTAAGACGTTTAGATGTGTAAGTTTGACTGACGCCAAAATTAAGACACTACACATCGTGTTGATTTAAGACACGAGTTGTTTTAATACGAATTGTTTTAATAACGTGTTGTTTTAATCACCGTGTAATAAACGACTGTGTTACTTCAAGAACAAACATACTTATTATACTATATCTTAGACATAAGTTCAGATATAAACGTTCGGTACGTTAGTGACTTGCGCATAAGTCCTTTGTCGTCATCACTAATTTCCATCAGGACATCCTGAAGCAACTGCAGAATGCCTGCATGGGCCTTTGCGTAGCCTACATCATATATATATATATATATATATATATATATATATGCACGTCCATTGTTTTCTACAACGCCTTCTGAACTCTATTTGCTCAACTCAACTCAATTAATTAACTCAACTAAACTAGCTAACGTAGAACAGTGTGCGGCTACAACTGAAAGAACATGATCATAGCTAGGCTAGAGCTAGAGTCCCGGATCTATTTTCGGTCGTTCCTAATCTCAGTCACTCGTTGTCTGCCAAATAGCTGTGGCCAGACCTAGCTGCTACGCTAGCGTCATAGTCCTACTGGATAGCAACTAGGTAGAGCGGGTCAAGTCAGCATCCGGTGTAACGTTGCTTCTGTAGAACTTGAAAAATTGATCGCACCTATTCGCGGCCACAAAGTGTCATATCTCGGTCAGAGCTTGCCATCTCGTTTCTACAACTCCGTTTGAGACGCAAGTCATCTCTGTCGATAGGCTCATTATATGACTTCCTTTCGCCAAATTTTTGTTTTTGTTTTGTCAACTTCTACTCTCGCAGACAACGAAGAAGGCGGATGACTCATGGGACTTAATCTTGGTCACCTGATCTCGCGTGATTTTCACGCAGATCTGAGGCGTTCTTTTTGGCTAATGTTATAGTCATCACCGCTGGCTACTATAGAAACGGGGTAATGTTAGTGCTCATCGTACTGTTGCTACGGCAGAACGTGAAATCTGAGAGACAAATATTCGGACATCCGGGATCATATCTCGGTCAGTCGCTTTCATCGCGTTTCTACAAGACGAATTGAGACGCTAGTCATGTCTGTTAAATTTTTCGCTTTGGATGTCTAAGCCACTGAATAGCCGGTTTTGTCTCTTCAGTTTTTCTGTTGCAGGCGGTGAGAAAGGTGATCGACCTACGGGACATAATCTTGGTCACAGTATGAGCGCATTTCTTGGGTTCTACAGCTTCCAGGTAGGTGGTCTTACCTTCATTGGGCATTGTACATACGGTCACAGTCGACTAAGGGTGATTGAAAGTGTTTTGTAGTGAATTTGTAAAACTAGAGCAGATTCTAGTAATTAGACTGTGTTGGCAAACGATAGTTGTTCTGTATAAGCCATGCTTTTAAATAATAATTAATTAAGATGACCTTTATTTAGTACATCTGGTTTATTGCTAATTAGCAAATTTTTTGAGTGATAAATTGATCATCATGGAGTTCTATATTACACATTGAATCCATTCGATCTGGCACAAGTTGAATATCACAAGATGCCTTTTCAGTAAGCCAGGACCTTGCATATTTGTAAACTTTGTACGTAACACGATCTTGTTGATTTTAATATTTTAGCTACATCAGTTATTATCGACAACATGCACTGTTTAGTTTTTATACACAGAAGGTTTATTGGATATCATCACTGGACTAATTATCATTTTCTCACACAACTTCATAACTGTCTCAGACTCGGGACTGTGTCATGAGAAAGATCTTCTTCTCTTTGACAACATGTCACCATTTTCATAAGTTCCCAGCATAGCTCGATCTCCTAGGGATAAATGTAAGAAGCAGTTTGTGTGCAATTCTACTTGATAAAATCATTAATCATCCCATCCAAGATAAAGAATCATTATATCTGCCAGCCAAGAATGTAGAAACAGGTACGAATACTCTCTGGTTAACTGCCAACAAAATGTGAAATTGAGAGTCATCATGTTGCATGCTTGAAGTGCTAAAAATAGTCAGTTAGACAGACACATTTGTGACAATATAGCTCTAGAACAACAGTAGACGAAAAATCACGCAATACAACTTACTCAGGAACCCGTCTTTCTCAAAATCGCGTGACCGAGAATATGTCCCGTACACCATCACCTTTCTACACCTGCAACAGTAAAAACTGAAGAGACAAACCGGCTATTCAGTGGCATAAACATCCAAAGCGAACCTTTCGACAGACATGACTAACGTCTCGATTCGTCTTGTAGAAACGCGATGAAAGCGACTGACCGAGATATGATCCCGGATGTCTGAGTATTTGTCTCTCAGATTTCACGTTCTGCCGTAGCACCAGTACGATGCATGAGCACTAACATCACTGCGTAGGTATAGTAGCCAGCGGTGATGACTATAACATTAGCCAAAAAGAATGCCTCAGATCTGCGTCTGAAGAGAGAAAATCACTCGAGATCAGGTGACCGAGATTATGTCCCGTGAGTCATCCGTTTTCTTTGTTGTCTGCGAAAGTAGACGTCGACAAGACAAAACCAACAATTTGGCGAACGGAAGTCATATAATGAGTCTATCGACAGAGATCACTTGCGTCTCTAACGGTGTTGTAGAAACGAAATGGCAAGCACTGGCTAGATATGATACTCTGTGACCGGGAATAGGTGCGATTAATTTTCAAGTTCCACAGCAGCAACATTACGACAGATACTGACGTGACTCGCTCTACCTAGTTGCTAACCAGTCCAGTAGGAATATGACGCTAGCGTAGCAGCTAGGTCTGGCTGCAGCTATTTGGCAGAGAACGAGAGCCGAGATTAGGAAATGTCCAAAATTATATCCGGGACTCTAGTTACTAAGTAAACTGCTATGTCAATGCTAGGTATTAGTCTCGCGTAGCCAGCCCCTCCCTTTTTCTATTTTCGGTAGGCGGGCAGGGTCTGATACAGTTGCTTTGATGTCCTCGTGTTGCCGCTTGTACGATAAACGGTCAACTAAAGACCTGACGTGCCTGGCACTGAGTGGGTACTTATCTCTTATGCAAACTGGCAGGCATTTCCTTCTCTTCGTCTTCTTGCGAATTGTGTTGTCATGTGAGCGACGCAGTCATGTCTCTGCGAATGTGTAACTTCTATGTGTACTTACACAGCACTCAGGGCGTCGACGACAGCCTAGACGTAACTTACGAGTGTCGATCAGTCGCCCTGTTTGCCCTGTCTGCCCGAGCTGCTGTGTGTGTTCTTATGCTCATGTTTTGTCGTCTCGTGCTAGCTAGAGGTCGACCAGACACGCAGAGCGCGCTCACTGCGTAGTCGGTAGCCATGGAAACAATGGACGTTGCAGTGTGAAGACGTTCGATTCTTGCTGTCACTGTTACGTCAGTATTCAGGTACATATACGTATATACAAAGGTTGGTGACGGATACAGAGTGGTCACTGGGTAGGCGTTGAAAGCAATTGACGTTCCAACGTTACGTACGTGAAGACTTGTCTGCGTCCATCACTATAGATTGCGTCAGTATTCAGGTAGGTACATATACATACAGTAGCTAGTGAAGCAGTCATTCAATAGGTGGTGAAAGCAATTGACGTTCGTACGTGAAGATTGACGTTCGGTTCTTGACGTCTTTCACTGTATTGCGTTTGTATTTACGTAGATAAGAGTGCTGGTGACGGAGCAGAGTGGTCACTGTGCCACTGACTTGCAAGAATTTCGTTTGGTTGACATGTATACAAGTTCTTCCACAGTAGAGATGAGAGAAAAACTACTGGTTTCATTCTCTAGAGCCGACAGCACTTTGCGTACGCAGTGAGAGCGCTCTGCGTGTCTGGTCGACCTCTAGCTACCACAAGACGACAAAACATGAGCATAAGAACACACACAACAGCTTGGGCAGACAAGGCAAACAGGGCGACTGATCGACACTCGTAAGTTACGTCTAGGCTGTCGTCGACGCCCTGAGTGCTGTGTAAGTACACATAGAAGTTACACATTCGCAGAGACATGGCTGCGTCGCTCACATGACAACACAGTTCGCAAGAAGACGAAGAGAAGAAAATTCCAGCCAGTTTGCATAAGAGATAAGTACCCACTCAATGCCAGGCACATCCGGTCTTTAGTTGACCGTTTATCGTACAAGCTGCAACACGAAGACATCAATGCAACTGTACCAGACCCTCCCCGCCTACCGAAAATAGAAAAGGGGTGGTGCTGGCTACGCGAGACTAGCTAGGTATAGCTACTAGAGTCAATAGTGCTAGACAATGGTTGTGGATTGAGTTCTACCGTGTCATTCGATGATCTCTGGGCTGTCATTGTCGGCGCGTACGTTCACACCTGCAGTCAAGCTGCGTGACTAGGAGGCACCAGCACCTTGCGTTGTGGCAGATGAAAACACGATTGTTAGTTCCATGTCCGACGAGCTGTCATCGTGAGCTACGTTGCTCCCAAGTTAATTTTGCATTTATTTTCTGAGCTCTTTCATGTCGTCGTCTGACCACGTAGCATTGCAAAGTGAGAAACGCTCGCATTGAGAAGCGCAACGTTTGCAGCCGAGCCATTGTCGGCAGCAAATAGATACTGTTATCGAACTTCTACTGAGCAGGTGGTAAATCTTGCAAGGCATCATTCTTGCTGTTATTGTCGCTGCTTTCGATTTAGTGTGTCGTTTCGATGGTAACCGATAGCGAGTCACTTGCTCCATTTTGTCTTCGATGTTGTCGAGTCGCTCGTGTACTCGTTCGAAGCTGGACTTTAGGCGAACGAGATGAGATAGCGCGTCTTCTACTTCGCCGTCGATTTTGAAAAGGATATCTATATCGTGATCGAGATGAGGCATGAGTGCTCGAGATCAAATACAGCAGCTGGCCGCAACAAATGCTGTTTAAGAGGCGGTGGCCGATGAAGCTCGTTTTCTTTTGATCGGTGCCGTCTCTCGTATAGAATTGAGGTAGCAATTCAGTGAGTCATAGTCCGACTGGAGTGTACCGTACAGATTATTCGAGAGGATGCTTTCCAAAAAGTCTACGTCTGCATGCATCCAAAGCAACTAGGCTAATTAATTAAAGCGTAAACGTATGCTAGAGTGCATGCATGCTTGCTAATGCATTTAAGCATGCAAGTCTATTGGGTGATCGACATGTTCATGCATAGAAAAATGAAAGATGACCGCGCTGCATGCTGCAGAGACTTCTAAATAAACACCTCGTCATGCATACTGTACATGCCTAGATGTAACGTATATCCTACCTCTTGTCTTGTTCCGTCGTCATCTGCAGACGGTACGCCGTGGCTGTCCACTAGAATAATTCGGTCGTCACACGGAACAACACCTTGAGCTTTGAAGTGACTCTGCACTAAGTCATTAATATGTAGTAGGCTGACGTCACTTTCGGCAAAGCGCGAACGTACTTCGGCTAGCTGCAGCTTGTTTCGAACGACTTCTATAGACCACAGGTCAATATTCTTCTTGATTTCTTTGACTGCAGATTGCAACCGCGATTTCTAGCTGCTCGGCCCTACCGATCTAAACGCAGACCAAGAGGAAGACGGCGCCGGCGTCCATGAAGTTCCGGGTGCTGGAGCTGTTGCGGTCCTAGCAGTATGGCGACTTGCTTCACTGGCTACACCTACAACTGGCTGCAGCTGTAGGTGACGACTGTGTGAAAGACGACGAGGCATCGGACACATTCGACTCTTCCAAGAGGGGATCGCCGTAAATTTGATAGCGATGACCAGCCGAGAGTCTGTCGAATCGACTTCCAGTTTGGGGAAATATTGTAGCCTCGTCTCCATCCCCTCTTTTCAAGTAAGCGACTTCTACCTATAACAGTGATATGCAACACTGAATTCTGTCGATCACCTTAATTAATTAGTTAACATTTCATGATTGTTTTAATATCTAACGCGGTTCGCGCCGTGTACAAATTAACTTGCCTTGAACAACTCGAGACAGTCGCATACTGTTCACGTCCGACAATTTCATTTGCAGCTCTTGCGTTCTTCAAAAAATGGTCACCATGTCGTTTAGTCCGCTTAACCGTCGTTGTCTGTCTATCGTCTTCACACGCACACTGAAATGATTTTACTAACGATTGACGACTACCGACCGATACGACCTCCAATATTAATTAAAGCCGAGGCGATGTGACCACGCCTATCGAATGCTTCACAACATTAGTCCTAAACAGTATGGGGAGATGCAAGTGGAGGTGACCTAACGTAGACGATGCTTACAAAACAACTGTAGTGGAGGCTGCGAAAGTCTACCCAAGAATGTCTTGCGGTGTGAGAGAGTAGTCGACAGGTCCAATTACTACTGAGCGGTGGTTCGAACTCTTCTAGAGCTGCAATGCGATTTTTTTTGACGTTTATTGTTAGCCACAAATGGGGTTAGCTAACTCTTCTCACAAACAACCAGACTAGAGGCCATGAAAACTTCGAAGCAAATCGTCTAGCACTAGATGGGGTGTGAGAACATACGGCCACGCCATTTCCATCCTCTCGCAAACAGCTAGCTCTGCACACTAGCTACTCTACTGTAATAATGTATCGATAACTCCCTAAACATCAAAGCTCTAGGCTTTACAAAGGAACAAAAGCAATTTGCAAACCGTAGACATCATCATCCTTTCTTCAATTCTAGATCTCACAATGGTCATTGAGGAAATTCCCTGCAAGACACGCCCTCAACTTGCACAACAAGATATCGCAGTGTGGACACAACTTGAAACACAACGTCGCTGTAATGGACGAGGCAGACATCAGACGAATGGTAGAAGATGGCATTTCGCATTCAGAAATAAGCTATAAATTGAGGAGAAGACATCCTGGAGTTAGAGGACTTTCTGAGAGATCAGTGAGAAGATTTTGCTTCGAACGACGACATCCGCTATAGCTCGGGTGTGTCGGATCGTGAGTTGAGGCAAATTGGTGAAGCAGGTGTTAGAGAAGTAAATCGTAAAATATGTATATAAATATATACTC
Source organism: Corticium candelabrum (assembly GCF_963422355.1). Classification (NCBI taxonomy): domain Eukaryota; kingdom Metazoa; phylum Porifera; class Homoscleromorpha; order Homosclerophorida; family Plakinidae; genus Corticium; species Corticium candelabrum. The sequence continues at coordinate 10,417,558 of NC_085085.1, forward strand.
TAAATATATTTATACATCTGATTACAACGTTGCTGAACTAAGGTTGGACTTGGGAGCGACGTAGCTCACGACGACAGCTCGTCGGAAACGAAACTGCCAATCGTGTTTCCATCTACCACAACTCAAGGTGCCGGTGCCTCCTCGTCACGCAGCTTGACTGCAGATGTGAACGTACGCGCCGACAATGACAGCCTAGAAGCGTCGAGTGATACGGTAGAACTCGATCTACAATCATTGTATAGCACTATTGACTCTAGCATCTATACCTAGCATTGACATAGTAGTCTACTTAGAGTAACTAGCTCTAGCTGTAGCTGACTAGCTATGACTATGTTCTTTTAGTTGTAGCCACACACTGCTACGTTAGCTAGTCTAGTTGAGCTAATTAATTAATTGAGTTGAGCAAATAGAGTTCAGTTGAGTTGACTTCAAATAGAGTTTAGAAGGCGTTGTAGAAAACGATAGACGTGCATGTCTGTTTGCTTGGTAAGGTGTGCGACGTTATTCAAATGAAGAAATGTGACCTGTATAGAGTACCACGCCCACCCTTGTATACGCTACCTGTACCGTGTACTACATTTTATAGTGTGCCCGTGAAAGCGAGCAGTGTACTACTTCATTGTAGTAGGTTGACGGTTTCGATGTTTTAATTGTGTCTCGATTTTTCCTAGACACCAAACGAGTCGTATACTTCGTCACCACAGTTGCCAACTTGGCGATCAGGTAGTGCGGAGCCTATCTAAATACATATATATTCGTAGCATTTTCCCTCCAAGCTGTTCGTCTATGGTAAAGGTAACGTGTTGTGTACAATGCACGTATCTACACAGCTAGGGACCGCGGTATTCACTGGCACAACGTTGTGTGTGAGAGTGGAGTTGTCCGCGGCCAAGAGTTGCCAACGTGGTTTGACACGTGACGGAAAGTAAAGTAAAACAAACACCATCTTGTGTATTGGAAACGTGATTTCCTGAGACATGAGTTCGAATGGAAACCCCGAAACCGCCGCTGCGTCTAGTGACCTCGGTCATTTCAATTTCCAATTCATGTTAGAAATTGAATAAGCAAACTGTGCGTTCCAGTTTCTAGTTTTGGGCAAATAGGTGCCTAAAATTAATCTTTAGAAAAAAATTTACAAAATTACAAGAATCAAACATAAAAAGATGAAAAATCATTTTACAAAAAATAGAAAGAATAATAAAAAATTAAATAAGAATGCAAGTAAAAAATTGAAAATTATAAAAATTAAATAATTAAATAAAACTAAATAAAAATTGAAAATTGAAAATTAAAACATAAAAAGTAAAATGTAGAAAATTAAATGTCCACACCATCCACTTACCATTTCAATGTCACGTGATCTTAATTGATTATAAACAGTAGACAAGTTTAGAACGCCTACATGCACGTGCTTACAACACAAGTACTAGAGAATGTATTGCACGTAACTAGTAGAACAGACAAGCAATCACCGATGTTCGAAATCATGTGATCAAGAAACGAAACGATCACTTTGTGTTTCATTGTTTTTAAGTAGTTAAAAACGGATTCTGCAGCAGACTTTCTGCCATGTGTCCTTCTTCTAGTATCCTTGGCATACTTGGATAATTGTACATTGTCACACATCACTCGAGTGGGAAGGGCTAGTGGGGAGTTGTATGCCTTTTGAAAGCCTGCAAAGACATCATGACACGAGTGGCACGCTAATAATTAACAATAACAATAAGCGCATGCGCTGCATTGCAATTGTCTTTCCTTTTGTTCCGCCGTCCGTCCATAGAAGTACTACATTAACCCTTGCGCATGCGCGCTCCCAGTACTATTTGAAGACGCACATGCAAGCCTATTGAGAGTTGGAAACTGGCCCGGGTACGCCTCTACAGTTGTCTAACAATAGCAGCATATATCAAGCGGTGACGTAATAATTACCGTAATACGCTATGCATGGTCCCGTTCACATGACTGGGTTTGTCTCGTGGTACAGTGTACGCGGGACAATCCAGCTAGGTTACTAAGGTAATAAAACGGCCTAACTCGTTTGCATCATTAACCTCTTCTGCCCAAAACTTACAGACTGCAACTGACAGAGAGTAGAACAGATGTGATTTTAGATTAGATTATCGTCAACCTGGAAGTGTGTTAGACAACCAGACACGACAAGCTCACGAGACTCAATGGATGACGCTATGCAATCACTTGACACACTCGTGCAATAAGGAGCTAAAATGTGACATCCTAAACTATCACATTGCAGCGAGACAGACAATCTGGGACGATGTCACTTACTGAGAGCATGAGAGGGACTCATGGCGAGGTGTTCATACACATCTTTGAATAACTGTACAGTTTAGTACTTACCAGCTAAACCGCAGTATGTCATTACACTTATATTTATGACTGCTTCCCCTCATTACAGTCTATTCCATCTATGTGTATACGGTTTGCCATATCCGTGCACGACTAGTGAGCGTTCTACTGTGTAAAAGACTTGAAGTGGTAGCGAACGTTTGACGATAAACAGTGGCGCTAGGATTAACACATTGGCTGCACGTTACAATGCAAATTGCATCACGCAACGAGCATCGATAGCACACAGCTTTAGCAGAGCAACCAGTGCAAACAAAGAAAGACATTCGAATGTAAAAATGTACAAAATGTGGTGAGATTAGAATATCATTTCATAAACTGAAATCGCTCCAAGTCTGACGTCCGAAACAAATAGAAGGACTATTGTTTACTCGCAAAAATCAAGAAAGATAGAAGTGTGAAAATACGAAGAAGCGACCGCCCGTCACTCACAGTCTGCAGTCACGCCTACTTTCACACCAAATCGACTTCCGTTATACTATTAATTCAAAGCCAAATGCGCAGTTGGACTCATTCAGAACAATAGACGATGGGAGAGTTCAACGAGCACCAGTCTACCTTCATTCAAAAGGGTCGTTTGCTTTTTTACGCCTCCTGTGCAGTGACGTCTCTACTGATTGGAACGTCTTTTTGCTTGTTCGCTCTACATCAAATCAGACTTGACCGAATCGAGTCTACCATCAATGGCATACAAGATACATTTGCCAAGCTCGATTCTGTAGAGAAGAATGCAGACAATCACGCCGTTGACTTGCTCCACCGTTATGCTCGACAAACAGAGAGTGACAATGTCGACAACCCTTCAAGTGTCGACATGGACAAGCTTCTAGAAGAGATCATCAAACTGCAGGTGACAATTCAATGTACATAGGGCTGTAAACGGCTAGACCCTCTGCTTGTATGTACCTGCAGTTGCGATCACTGCGAGCCCAATGTCTATCAAATCAAAAAATCTGCATCCAAGGTATCTGGCATCTGCAGCATATCCTTACTTGTCATTACTGAATAGGCAATTATTGTAGGTCCTAAAGGAAGCGTGGGGGACAAAGGTGACAATGGTAGACGCGGTCCGCAGGGTATGCCAACCAATATCAACCAAAATAACAACTTTTGCAATTTTCTATTTTAATAATTGTTAAGGAAAAAAAGGCGAAACTGGCACCATTGGAATGCAAGGTGAGAAGGGCGAAAAAGGTGAAGTGGGAGCTCGTGGAACAAGTATTGGTAAGTTGTAATTTGTTGGAAACTCTGCAGTACAGAAGAACGCACAAAAGCTCCCACTTGTGAACAGAGACAAACAAACGCACATAGTTGTAAACACGCACGAAATAACACACCCCACACTACACACCACAGCCACACCTCACACCCCACACCCAAACCTCACACCACACACACACACGAACGCACGCACGCACACACACACACAAACAAACACACACACACACACACACACACACACACACACAAACACACGAGCTCAATTTATATTTAAAAATATATGAAAGACGGACAGACAGACAGACAGACAGACAGACAGACAGACAGACAGACAGACTGATTATTTTATTTTTACAGATCCTCTACTTGTACACTTCCTAAACTTCTATGATGAACCAGTCCTTTACAGCGAAATACTTTAAAACGTTAGTGGACTTGGATCTGCACATTAAAGTCAAAAAGCCTGTCGATGTCATTCTTTGTTTCTGAAACTCTTGACAACTTTTCAGGATTACTTTTGCATTGCATTTTTGAAGAATCAAAGAGAACCGTTTCCTCCAAAAAGTTTTGAATTGTTCTGCTCTACGAAAGGGGTCTCAGACAGACAGACAGACACACAGACAGACAGACACACAGACAGACAGACAGACAGACAGACAGACAGACAGACAGACAGACAGACAGACAGACAGACGGACCGACAGACAGACAGATAGACAGACAGACAGACCAACAAACAGTCAGACACGCAGATATACACAAACCATGCAAAGGACAGAATACAAACAAAAATAGCAGATACAGACATGTTGCCAAAGTATTCTTGCTACCGTAAATGTTTGTAGACACTTTCTAATACAGTTTTGTTTTTTGTAGACCCTCCTGTCATCACTCGTTCACCACTCAGTGTGACCGTATTACAAAATGGTTTAGCTGTCTTCGAATGTGAGGCGCGTGGAACACCAAATCCTACAATCAGTTGGAGAAGACTGGATAACTCGCCGCTTCCGAAATTGAGAGCTTCTGTATTGCTCACCAATGCACTAAAAATTGTTGATATCCAACCAGAAGATGCAGGATCATATGTATGTGAAGCTAAAAACGTGTTTGGCTTAGAGCAAGCATACGCCACTCTTGCCGTTCAAGGTATCAATTCTGTTTATATAATACATATATTACATCATTATTGTATAAACAATAAAATAACAAATTTAACTTGCAGCTCCTCCATCTTTTGTTAAAGTGTCTTCTGACGTTGTGTCCGTGTTTCCCGGAGACGATGTCAAGTTGGACTGCTCGACGTCAGGATATCCCATTCCAACGATTACTTGGTCTCGAGTAGATGATTTGCCAAAGTCCAACAAAATAGAGAAGAACGGCACTCTCATTCTTCGTAACGTGACGCAATCGGATGTAGGTCAATACATCTGTACAGCACAAAACGATATTGGAAAGAAGACTCACTCTCTCACTCTCACATTAGATTTAAATAGTTAGATTAACAAATTATATTAATTGTCTATAATATTCTGATCGTCGTTGTCGTATTTGTGTTAGACATTCCTACTCTTCCTGGAGAAGCTGTTGTTAGTACGGACGCTCTACTCAAGTGTCACCTTTGTTCTATCCGTGGATATTCATTGACGTGGGAAAAGATTGGCGGCAGTCTTCCAGCAGGAAGAACGACGCAAAAAGGTTGCACTCTCATTATCAAAAACACGACACTGGATGACAGCGGAAGATACGCGTGCATCGCAACCAAACAGACGGGAGAGAAACTGAGACACGAAGTACCGTTTACAGTTATAGGTCACTCGATTCCTTTCTATCGTGCATAAACCATGTTATATCAATGTTGTGTTGACTGCAGCTCCTCCTCGTATCACCAGTCCCATTTCTCCTATCGTTGCTGTTCGATCACAAGGAGAATTAGAATTGCGGTGTGCTGCTGTCGGTCCACCCGCGCCGGACGTCTACTGGACTCGAGGCTCACAACGGTTGACAAGCAACAAAACAGGATTCCTACAGATTAAGAACATGAGCCAATTGTCAGTTGGCTTCTATCGTTGCCATGCAGTCAACCGCTTGGGCCAAGACGTCAAAACAACACAAATAGGTAAATAAATTTTTGTTAAAAAACCTTTCCGTTACTCATTATTTTGTATGCTTGAATTAAGTAATATCACAGTTGCAATTTGTGAACCGCCCACCATCGAATATTGTTGTAAGTGATACAGCAAAAACGATAGTCGTCAACTGCACGGCTACTGTGGCTTCTGGGTTGTCCGTAAACACTCATTGGTCAATTAACAATTATCGTGCATTCAAATGCGATAAGAAAAATGCAATTTTTGTTTTTTCGAATGGAACGATGGCTATTCCTGATGCAAGCAGATGCGACGCTGGTGTGTACAACTGCAGCGCTCAACATGACGGAGAAAGAATTAGTACGTCGATGCGGATAGATAGATATAAAGGTATATATAATATATATGCACAACTAATTGTTCATAAAAACAACAAGAGATGTTAATTGTAAACGTTTGTATAGATACGAGTTGGATGTTGACAAGTGACTCATGTGGAGGATTCAGACAATCTACGTACGACAGATCAGTTCATTACGCAGTTTCATTGTCAGACGTATGGGATAAATCAAAAATATACGATTGTCCTTTTGGATATCACTGGGCATCTACTGATGAAGGAAGAAAAATATTTAAAAATAACCATAATTGGTCAGGTGTCACCGTATATAACAATCAGTGTAACTGGTCCGGTTATGTGTGGGGAGGCAAGAACCGTCAATACTTCAGGTTTCGTGATTCGGCGTCAACCAATGCTTACAAGCATGCTGGTAACTATGATGAGTATCAAGTTCAGGACAGAAGTAATACCAACAATTTCGCCGGTATTGTCTGCATTAAAAACTGATCTAACTTAATCAACTTTTGACTATTATAGTATTTCCTTGGGTTGCTATTGTTAGTCTGCGTTGCTTCTTTCATGTTCTTGTGCTAGACTGATTCTTGCTTACTTTGACAACAAAACACTCACCCTACTACCCAAACTAACTCTACGGTATTTCGTTACTCTCCGTCTACTTTTAGTAATCGTTCTATAGTTTCGTTTTCAAAGACATGACATTAGTACTTATAGCCTGCATGTTGTCCTTGGTCGTCTTGAAAGTAATTAATTCCGTAATTGATAAATTTTAGAAATATTATTTTTAAATTAAATTATGTGCAAACTTTGAGTAATCCATTTTACCACGAATTGTTGCATTTTGGTCGAGTAAAGTGTTTCGTTCTTTAGGAATCCACATTGTTCATTACGACTTAAGTATACTAAGTCTTAAAACACTCGTAATAGGGAGTGGCGGATCTAAACTTAAAAGAGTAGCGCAGCAAGAGTGCGCCCTTGATTTCAGGCCCTGAAGTAGTCAATGGAAAAAGCTTGCGAGGTATGTCAGCATACGCAGACTGTGCATGTATATACGTATGATGCCTTTGTATTATATTTGTAAAATGATCCAACGATCAACGATCCGATATCATCTTTAGACACTAAAATGACGTATGTTTCGAAGGTAATATAATAATGTTTAATATCTAATTGTTATCAATAACAAATTATAAATTCTGCGCTTTGTGGATTCGTGACGTCACATTGCCGGGAACCTGAAGCGCGCTCCCTGTGCTCCTCGTTTGAAAAACTATCGATCCGCCACTGATAGCAGCATATCGTACTAAAAGCAATTAGTATTATAGTGTCAATATATAGATACTACTGTAGTTCAATAGTTTCCATGCGCACGCTCTTAGATCTTCGTTCACTCTGAAATTTCATGAGATTGCACGAGATAGCGAACGGCATTGGTTTGTGGCCCATACTGCACGAACAACGCAACGAATTAACCTTCTCGTGCCAGTGTGTTTACCTCAAGCCAGAGCACTAGCGGTATCGTTTCCTTGCTATAACAAACCCGCACTTTGTATGTTTGTAGATATGCCGTTACGTAATTAGCACTGAAACACAGCTGTTTTGTGTGTATCCGCTTCTACTTCTATCGTTTATCTGCTTCTTGCACCCGTTATTCCATTTGCGGTGTGACATCTACCTTATCGGGTAATGCATTCAACCACACGTCAATCCCAGCACAAACATTGTTCACCTTGTAAAAGCCTTTTGATTCTGAATTCTTTTTGCGATCGTTGGTTGTAACTCTTTTGCCATATATATATATATATATATGGAGTATTATATATATAGTAAATTATGGTATATTATATAGTAAAAAAACCACAATTAACTTGCGCCTGTCACTCTAACTTGATTAGAAGCCGAGCTCAGACAGCACAATCCTATGCAACTTAATTTTCATATAAACAAGCTGAAAGTTCTAGAAAACGTCACAAAAACACATAATACACAAATCCTAAATCACTACATATACTCACTGTAGGTCTAGCAATAATAGCTAACGCCTAAAGACGAAAAGTATCGAGATCTATTTAATACCGTACATTGTTGTGAGACCGATATCGTCTGATATCCCACGTTGTTTACTACCGGCGTAGGAACCGGGGCTGGGGGGCTGAGGCCCAAGCTCACTGTACGAATTGAAATTTTTGTGCTACTGACTTTTGCAAATCTTTTTACAAGCGAGGTAGATTTTCTTACTCATGATGACATCCACGGTACATCCCCCCCCCCCGCCCCGCTTGTGAACATCTTCCTACGCCACTGTTTACATTTCGAAATTGCTTCACAAATCAAAGGAGCTATCGGTACACCACGAAGCGTTCAACATCGTAATCTGGGCTGTAAAAACGCTTAGAGATTTATGAATAAGTCCATAGAGCGTACTATATTTAGCTGCGAACGATACTGATAAAGTAGGAGGCTGGTTGGTCATGAGGATACAGAGTCAGAAAGAGGTCGTCATTGGAAGTCAATGAAGGTATTGGACGAGTAAAAGATGCCACGTCGTTCCATGCACCTGAACTTGCCAGTGACTATGAGAAGATCAAAACGGTTTTGTAAAAGGTCCAAACGACTGGACGTGACAATTAAATTATAATAACGTTCAACTGCTGCTAAAGCAAACTCAACACAACAGCAACAAGTTGTTACTACAGTACAACAAATACAGATAATCACTGGGTCTGACATTTGTGTACTGCATCAGGCTTGCTATTGCTTTTTGCCAATAGCTCTTGTCCTGAAAGCACTCATTCTTTGTCATCTCTCCTTATATTTTCATTCTTTGCAGACAAAGGACTAAGACTCGAGACAAAACCACACCTGCCCGTTTGGCAGAACATTCTCTTGTAGTACTACCACTTCCTGTATTACATGGAATGTCATAAGACAAACACGATGTCATCAAATTGTAGTACTGTAATAATGAAGATGGAGAAATTTTAATGAACCCAAGTAACAACATTAGAAGAACAAGCTCCATGCAGACTTGCTCATTATATACTACTAGTACATTGAATTGCTGTACATATACAAAAGTTCCTTTCTCAAACAAAGTAGTCTCAACAAGCAACAGCACTTGTACAAACACTATCTTCAAGATGTCTAGAAGAACTCACAACATTCTAGCAAGGCTCTGTATAGCCACAGTCTCCCATTCTATCTCTCGCATACTTAATTAACAAGCTGTACATGCAACTTACATTATCCGATAAGAAATTCTATTCATATCAAGTGTGCCAGCAAATTTACAATCAAAAGCAAATAGAGATCGAGTGTCCACAAGCATGCACATAATCGAGACCATTCCAACAAATATAAAAATCCATTATAATCTGCAGTAAGATTGCTTATGTCTATACCAATTGTAAACCATTTATGCCATATGTCTATTTTTCCTGCCGTGGACTTCTCTTTGCTCAAAGCTGAGAGATGCATATACACCTTTTGTATAGGATGTACTTTCTGCTGCTGCAGATGCTTTACCTTAGTGTAAGAAGTTAAAATATTTTCACAACACGTTGGATAATTGGGGCTAAAATTGTGGCGTAACCAGTTAGATGTGAAGCCATGTATTGTTAGTCATGCTTACAGCCTCTGTGCTTATTGACAAAACTTGTTATTCATTTAAAAACATGCAACACATGGCAGCTATTGCTGCTTTGCTAGCCTTGTCCCCAGACTCTCTCGCGCTAGTCTTGTCCAATGCCGGTACGTATGTACGGCAATTCCAAGCGAGACTCCGTGCTGCAATCTGGTAATGCCATAACTGATGGTCAAGAGCAAGTTAAACACTCCTGTACTTTATAACATTAAGCAGTTATAGTCTGAAGACCTAATCTAGGCAAACCGAACAAACAGCAGACGTAGTGCAGCAAAAACATGCTGAGCAGACCAGCCAAATACACAAGAATACAAAAATACACAGAAATTGATCAAACAGTTACAAAACACTCAAATAAGAACAACATCAGTTGCGCTACAGGTACACTAATTTATGTCGCCTATCAAAATTGCTTGTATTCATTAGCATCGTGCCACTTTATTTTTAAATTAAATCACCAAATTGCAGGATAAAAATATCAAACACCATCTTACCTTTGCCATCTTTTGAATTCAGTTGTCGCTTCAATGTCAACCTCTCTTCCTCGAGCTCTCTCTCTCGTTTCCTACACATCAACAATTTAGAATGCGAACAAAATGACGCGATTACGCGGTAAATACGTTAGTTTCTTTAGCTCGTGCTCTGTCCTCAATAATTTCCTCTCCGATTTCTCACATATTTCCTTTTCTTCCTCCAGTTCTATTGTTAGTTTGTCTCTCTGTAACCACAGTAGCAATCCTTTACTAACAATCTAAGCAATGCATGCACATCACCCATCACGTACTCTTAGAGCATAAGCAGCAGCTTCAGAGGCATTGCTTTGCCAATCTCCGGCCACTAATTTTTTCCTTTCTCCTACATCATCAAATTGCACAAATTTGCACCAGTGTAACATCGATATCTCACTGTGTACATTCTACACCTTTCCCACGGTTAGACCTTTCATACGCTTTCAGCTGTTCCTAAATCACCATATTACAGCATTTAATTAACAACAAATTTATACAATAAATATATACATATTTTCAAACACCTTCAGTGCTCTGTTGTCTTTCATTTTTTCGTGCAACTCTTCGTTTGCCTTGGACAGACAAGTTTCAAGCTAATACAAAGCACGGTACTTCATAAAATCTTATCTTTCTCATACAACTGATCATAGAACAATTACGTACACATATTAAGATTTGTGGCAATTAAATATATATATAGGTATCACTACACAGCCTGACTGCCATCATTCTGAATTTACACAATTTTGTTAATGCATGGTGGTCAACTTACATGCAAATTTATTAAACAAAGTCATGTTGTCGAAACTATTCTTGCAAAAAAAACTTTGAGAATTACTGGCATTATAGAAGCTATGCCCAGTTGGACCATCTCCGCACTTGCACAATCCCATCACTCAAAAAACCTAGCAATGCAATTCTATTTACAATGAACATAAAAACACCGCAATCTGACCCAAATATCCTCTATCCATTGTACAAGCTTTGAAGTCCACCCCTCATATGCATTTTTAAAAAGTGTATCAGCATTGCTCACCCTTTCTAGTCGTAGCACACAAGTTCAAGATGCACATGCTAAAGCAGTGGTGTAGCCTTGCCAACAAAAGTTGGAAAGGCAAACCTGATATCAAGGCCCGCACTGCTATTTTACCAATCGCCAAACCTTATCTATTCTAATAGTTTAATTACCACAATGCCATGCAAACACACCGTATGCATACAATTAAGTTGCTATCTCCAGTCCTGTAAAATTTGCACTAAGTAGACAATTTAGTCAAAAGTTATCTGCCCTACTTTTATTAGTTGAATCTGTAATTAGACAAATGCTAACATAATTGTATTCTTAAACAACACAGAATCAGTTATTTTCTTTTGCAAACAAACACAACCGTAACTGGATGACCCAAAAACATGTACGTGATGTAGACTGGTCTTGCATGTAAATCAGCTGTAAGCTATCTTGTCGTATTGTTCCCATCCACTTTATAATATATACTGCCGATCTATCGCTTTCTTTAACAAAATAAGATATTTAGCTTGTGACTAATCAGATAACTCTTTAGTAATTTGCCAAAATAGTCAAATTAGAATCCAAGTCCAACTGTCAATTGTGACAGAAAACTTCTAGCCTCGATTGCATGATCTTTAGTACACTGCACTGTACCTGATTTCGTTTTTCTTCTTCTTGTAGTTTGAATTCCTCCAATTCATCTAAAAGCATAAACAATTTTACAATACATTCAAAAACGTGTAGTTATGACCCTCCATGATGAACAAGTGGGGTCTTTACCCCCATCTGGGCGCCCACCAACCGGGCAGGTGAGCCCAACATCAAACAAAGGTAAACTTGGAATGTTATAATTAATTGAAAACTATTAAAGAAAACCCCACAAAATTCAATATTAAAATCTTCATTTTTTAAATGTATTACGTCATTCTATACAATCATCATTGAAGTACATGAAGTCTAGTGCAGCATGTACATATCACACGTCCATTCTCATCTGATTAATTAATTGCCAGTACCACTGGCTCTAGAACATCTTAAGTACAAGTATTATCAAAAATAGAAGTACAAAATTAGATCACAAAACATTGATTGTCCATGGACACTATATCATGTCATGTACTCATTAACTTAATCATCACACACCATTCATAGTATCACACACTCGGTTGATCCTTTCGCGATCCTTCAGTAATCTCTGTATCTTATTCTGTAACTCTGTGTTTTCTTCCTAACAAATCACACAACTCTGAACTACTCATAAACACGTGAGTCTTCAAGAAAGCAAACATACCTCCAGCTTTTTAACTTTCTCATTCTGTAATGACACTAAAATTGGACAAAATACAACAAAAGTCAAAAAACAGTAAGAATTCTAAGAACAACTATGCTAAACATCATGTACATGACTGGCATATGTAGTATAACATATGTAAAAGTATGACATATGTAGTATATGACAACCAAAAGTAAATAGAAAAGCAAGCAGTTGACCATGCATAATCAATCATCTGAATAATGCTATCCCGTGAAGCCATGACCCACTTTCGCTGGACAAGAAAAGTGCTTGATAAAAGTTTGATTCAGAAACACATCTCAAACAAACTAATGGCATTTGATCTGCTTTCCATTCAAAATCGCTTGCTCTAAATGATCACATAAAATTTTTTATCACAAACAAAGTGATGCACCATATGCGAGAAAAGTCTGTTTTTTGAGTTTCCGCGCGTTACTTTGATAGAAATTATTGCGACGCAACCATTGTCACGTGACTATGCGATCATTGTTACGCGACTATCTCAGTAAACGAGTGAGACGACTGAAGCGTGAACGAAGAATTGAAGACAACTATTATATAGTGTTTTGCGTTCAATTATCTGAACTCGGCGTTCAGTTACCCGCTCAGGCAAGCAATTATCCGAATTGGGCGTTCAGTTATCCGATTCGGGCATTCAATTATCCGATGTTCTGTCCTAATTAGAAGTAACAAATATAGAAATAATTATTTTAGTTGCACATTTCTTTCATGACGTCTTTCTAGGATGCTCACTCACGTTTCAGCTGAACAAGAAATGATTGATTCAAGAAAGGTGGGAAGGTGAAGTAGTGAAATTCGAGCTCTTGATTAGCTAAAAACCAGCTGCGACGCATGATGGACTGTTGCATGGTATCACGCAAGACGCGCGATTTACAAAGTATGCGGATTACACCACGATTGACGGAGCAAGGCGTTGTTGTAGGCTTCCTAGATATGTAGATTTAGTTCGCTCACAACAGCTTAGTTAGACCTCCGCGGAAACGTGGGACACCAAGATTAGTGCAAAGGAAATTATCCTACAACACACGCTAAAAATTCACGCTAATGTAGAGATTAATTACAAATTATTGAGTCTAGACAGCTGATGAATGATGATATTTGAGCAGCTGCCCAACCGCAGACTATGTAAGTTATTTAGTTGCACAACAGCCGTAAGCAACGAATAATTGAACGCTTGAATCGGTTAATTGAACGCAAAAACTTTAGAAGAGCAACTGAAAGTCTATTTCCTGAGTTCCCGCGTTTGTTTGACAAAAACTAATGCTAAGTAACGCAACCATTGTTACGCGAATTGGTAAAGACAGAACACCATCGCTCGCCAAACACAATGCTAACCGAGCATTTACTAGTTGTAAACGTTTGTATAGATACGAGTTGGATGTTAAAAAGTGACTTATGTGAAGGATTCAGACAATCTACGTACGTAAGATCAGTTCGTTACGCAGCTTTGTTGTCTACCGTATGGGATAATCAAAAATATACGTTGTCCTATTGGATATCACTGGGCATCTACTGATGAAGATAAAAATATTTGAAAACAGAAATAATAAGTCACGTGTCTACGTATATTACAGTCAATGTAACTAGACCGGTTATGGGTGGGGAGGCAAGACCCATCATTACTTCAGGTTTCGTGATTCGGCGTCAACCAATGCTTACAAGCATGCTGGTAACTGCGATGAGTATTAAGTTCAGTACACCGGTACTACCAGAAATTTCCCCGATATTTTCTGCATTAAAACTGATCTGACTTAATCAACGTTTGACTATTATAGTATTTTCTTGCGTTCCTATTGCTTGCTAAGTTGCTCCTCTCATGCTTCAAATTTGCAACATTTCCAACACACAAGCAGGTGTTTGTTTTTACTGTAACTTTCCGTCACGTACCAAACCACGTTGGCAGCACTTGGCCGCGGACAACTCCGCTCTGACATACAACGTTGTGCCAGTGAATACCGCGTTCCCTAGCTGTGGAGGTACCTGCATTGTACACAACACGCTACCTTTACCGTAGATGAACATGTTGGAGGAAAAATGCTACGAATATATATATATATATATATATATATATATATATATATATATATATATATATATATAATATCTATTTAGATAGGCTCCGCACCAGCGGATCCGAGTTGGCAACTGTGATGACAAAGTATCAGACTCGTTTGGTGTCTAAGAAAAATCGAAACACAATTGAAAACATCAAAACCGTCAACGTACTACAATTACGTAGTAGACTGCGCGCTTTCACGGGCACACTATAAATGCAGCACACGGTCACGGGCACACTATAAATCTAGGTACACGGTACCGGTACCGTATACAAGGGTGGCGTGGTACTCTATAGCAGGTCACATTTCTTTATTTACATGACGTCGCACAAATCCACAAGTAAACAGACATGCACACTGTAAAGAAAAGTGTTTTAATTTAAGATGTTTAGATGTGTAGTTTGACTGACACCAAAATTAAGACACTAAATACATCGTGTTGATTTAAGACACGAGTTGTTTGATCACGTGTTGTTTTAATCACCGTTTAATAAACCACTGTGTTACTTCAAGAACGAACATAGTTATTATACTATATCTTAGACATAAGTTCAGATATAACCGTTCTGTACGTTAGTGATTTGCACATAAGTCCTTTGTCGTCATCACTAATTTCCATCAGGACATCCTGAAGCAACTGCAGAATGCCTGCATGGGACTTTGCGTAGCCCGCATTAGTTGAGTAATTAATTGATTTGAGTTGAGCAAATAGAGTTTAGTTGAATTGACTTCTAACAGAGTTCAGAAGGCGTTGTAGAAACGATGGACGTGCATATATATATATATATATATATATATAGACTAGCTAACGTAGAACTGTGTGCGGCTACAACTGAAAGAACATGGTCATAGTTAGGCTAGAGCTAGAGTCCCGGATCTATTTTCGGTCATTTCCTAATCTCAGTCACTCGTTGTCTGCCAAATAGCTGCAGCCAGACCTAGCTGCTACGCTAGCGTCATAGTCCTACTGGATAGCAACTAGGTAGAGCGGGCCACATCAGCATCCGTCGTAATGTTGCTTCTGTAGAACTTGAAAACTGATCGCACCTATTCTCGGTCACAGAATGTCATATCTCGGTCAGTGCTTGCCATCTCGTTTCTACAACTCCGTTTGAGACGCAAGTCATCTCTGTCGATAGGCTCATTATATGACTTTCTTTCGCCAAATTGTTGGTTTTGTCTTGTCAACCTCTACTCTCGCAGACAACGAAGAAGACGGATGACTCACGGGACATAATCTCGGTCACATGATCTCGCGTGATTTTCACGCAGATCTGAGGCGTTCTTTTTGGCTAATGTTATAGTCATCACCGCTGGCTACTATAGCTACGGGGTAATGTTAGTGCTCATCGTACTGTTGCTACGGCAGAACGTGAAATGTGAGAGACAAATACTCGGACATCCGAGATCATATCTCGGTCTGTCGCTTTCATCGTGTTTCTACAAGACGAATTGAGACGCTAGTCATGTCTGTCGAAAGGTTCGCCTTGGATGTTTATGCCACTGAAAAGCCGGTTTTGTCTCTTCAGTTTTTCTGTTGCAGGCGGTAAGAATGGTGATCGACTTACGGGACATAATCTTGGTCACAGTATGAGCGCACTTCTTGGCTTCTACAGCTTTCAGGTAAGTGGCCTTACCTTCATTGGGCATTGTACATACGGTCACAGTCGACTAAGGCTGATTGAAAGTGTTTTGTAGTGAATTTGTAGAACTATATAGCAGATTCTAGTAATTAGACTGTGGTGGCAAACGATGGTTGTTCTGTCTAAACTATGCTTTTGAATAATAATTAATTAAGATGACCTTTATTTAGTACATCTGGTTTAGTGCTAATTAGCAAATTTTGTGAGTGATAAACTGATCATCATGGAGTTCTATATTACACATTGAATCCATTCGATCTGGCACAAGTTGAATATCACAAGATGCCTTTTCAGTATGCCAGGACTCTGCATATTTGTAAATTGTGTACGTAATACAATCTTGTTGCTTTTAAGATATTAGCTACATCAGTTATTATCGACAACATGCACTGTTTAGTTTTTATACACAGAAGGTTCATTGGATATCTTCACTGGACTAGTTATCATTCTCTCACACAATTTCATGACTGTCTCAGACTCAGAACTGTGTCATGAGAAAGATTGTTTTCTCTTTGGCAACATGTCACCATTTTCATAAGTTCCCAGCATAGCTCGATCTCCTAGGGATAAATGTAAGAAGCAGTTTGCGTGCAATTCTACTTGATAAAATCATTAATCATCCCATCCAAGATAAAGAATCATTATATCTGCCAGTCAAGAATGTAGAAACAGGTACGAATACTCTCTGGTTAACTGCCAACAAAATGTGAAAATTGAGAGTCATCATGTTGCATGTTTGAAGTGCTAAAAATAGTAAGTTAGACAGACACATTTGTGACAATATAGCTCTAGAACCACGGTAGACGAAAAATCACACAATACACCTTACTCAGGAACCCGTCTTTCTCAAAATCGCGTGACCGAGATTATGTCCCGTACGCCATCACCTTTCTACACCTGCAACAGTAAAAACTGAAGAGACAAAACCGGCTATTCAGTGGCATAAACATCCAAAGCGAACTTTTCGACAGACATGACTAACGTCTCGATTCATCCTGTAGAAACGCGATGAAAGCGACTGACCGAGATATGACCCCGGATGTCCGAGTATTTGTCTCTCAGATTTCACGTTTTGCCGTAGCAACAGTGCGATGCATGAGCACTAACATCACCGCGTAGATATATTAGCCAGCGGTGATGACTATAACATTAGCCAAAAAGAATGCCTCAGATCTGCGTATGAAGAGAGAAAATCATTCAAGATCAGCTAGGTGACTGAGATTATGTCCCGTGAGTCATCCGTCTTCTTCGTTGTCTACGAAAGTAGACGTAGACAAGACAAAACCAACAATTTGGCGAAAGGAAGTCATTTAGTGAGTCTATCGACAGATATCACTTGCGTCTCAAACCGAGTTGTAGAAACGAGATGGCAAGCACTGACCGAGATATGATACTCTGAGACTGAGAATAGGTGCGCTTAATTTTCAAGTTCCACAGCAGCAACATTACGACGAATGCTGACGTGACTCGCTCTACCTAGTTGCTATCCAGTAGGAATATGACGCTAGCGTAGCAGCTAGGTCTGGCTGCAGCTATTTGGCAGAGAACGAGTGCCGAGATTAGGAAATGTCCGAAATTATATCCGGGACTCTAGTTACTAAGTAAACTACTATGTCAATGATAGGTATAGCTACTAGAGTCAATAGTGCTAGACAATGATTGTATATCGAATTCTACCGTGTCACTCGATGATCTCTGGGCTGTCATTGTCGGCACGTACGTTCACATCTGCAGTCAAGCTGCGTGACTAGGAGGCACCGGCACCTTGCGTTGTGGCAGATGAAAACACGATTGGTAGTTCCGTGTCCGACGAGCTGTCATCGTGAGCTACGTTGCTCCCAAGTTTATTTTGCATTTCTTTTCTGAGCTCTTTCATGTCGTCGTCTGACCACGTAGCATTGCAAATTGAGAAACGCTCGCATTGAGAAGTGCAACGTTTGCAGCCGAGCCATTGTCGGCAGCAAATAGACACTGTTATCGGACTTCTACTGAGCAGGTGGCAAAGCTTGGAACGCATCATTCATGCTGCTATTGTCGCTGCTTTCGATTTAGTGTGTCGTTTTGATGGCAACCGATAGCGAGTCACTTGCTCCATTTTGTCTTCGATGTTCTCGAGTCGCTTGTGTACTCGTTCGAAGCTGGACTTTAGGCGACCGAGATGAGTTATCGCGTTTTCTACTTCGCTGTCAATTTTGAAAAGGATGTCCATATCTTGATCGATATGAGGCATGAGTGCTCGAGATCAAAGACAGCAGCTGGCCGCAACAAACGCTGTTTAAGAGGCGGTAGCCGATGAAGCTCGTTTTCTTTTGATCGGTGACGTCTCTCGTATAGAATCGAGGTAGCAATTCAGTGAGTCATAGTCCGACTTGTGTTTACCGCACAGATTCTTCGAGAGGATGCCTTCCAAAACGTCTACGTCTGCATGCATCCAAAGCAACTAGGCTAATTAATTAAAGCGTAAACGTATGCTAGAGTGCATGCATGCTTGCTAATGCATTTAAGCATGCAAGTCTTTTGGGGTGATCGACATGTTCATGCATAGAAAAATGAAAGAAGACCGCGTTGCATGCTGCAGAGACTTCTACATAAACACCTCGTTATGCATACTGTACATGCCTAGATGTAACGTATATCCTACCTCATTGTTCCGTCGTCATCTGCGAACGGTACGCCGCGGCTGTCCACTAGAATAATTCGGTAGTCACAAGGAACAACACACTGAGCTTTGAAGTGACTCTGAACTAAGTCAGTAATATGTAGTAGGCTGACGTCACTTTCGGCAAAGCGCGAACGTACTTCGGCTAGCTGCAGCTTGTTTCGAACGACTTCTATAGACCACAGGTCAATATTCTTCTTGATTTCTTTGACTGCAGATTGAGACCGCGATTTCTAGCTGCTCGGCCCTACCGATCTAAACGCAGACCAAGAGGAAGACGCCGCCGGCGTCCATGAAGTTCCGGGTGCTGGAGCTGTTGCGGTCCTATCGGTATGGCGACTTACTTCACTGGCTAGACCTACAACTGGCTGCAGCTGTAGGTGACGACTGTGTGAAAGACGACGAGGCATCGCACACATTCGACTCTTTCAAGAGGGGATCGCCGTAAATTTGATAGCGATGACCAGCTGAGAGTCTGTCGAATCGACCTCCAGTTTGGGGAAATGTTGTAGCCTCGTCTCCATCCTTTCCTTTCAAGTAAATGACTTCTATCTATACAGTGATATGCAACACTGAATTCTGTCGATCATCTTAATTAATTATTTAACATTTTATGATTGTTTTAATATCTAACGCTGTTCGCGCCGTGTACAAATTAACTTGCCTTGAACAACTCGAGACAGTCGCAAACTGTTCACGTCCGACAATTTCATTTGCAGCTCTTGCGTTCTTCGAAAAATGGTCACCATGTCGTTTAGTCCGCTTAACCGTCGTTGCCTGTCTATCGTCTTCACACGAACACTGAAATGATTTTACTAACGATTGACGACTACCGACCGATACGAACTCCAATATTAACTGAAGCTGAGGCGGTGTAACCACGCCTATCGAATGCTTCGCAACATTAGTCATAAACAGTATGGGGAGATGCAAGTGGAGGTGACTTAACGTAGACGATGCTTACAAAACAACTGTAGTGGAGGCTGCAAAAGTCTACCCAGAATGTCTTGCGGTGTGAGAGAGTAGTCGACACGTCCAATTACTACTGAGCGGTGGTTCGAACTCTTCTAGAGCTACAATGCGATTTGTTTTGACGTTTACTGTTAGCCAGGCATGGGGTTAGCTAACTCTTCTCACAAACAACCAGAGTAGAGGCTATGAAAGCTTCGAAGCAAATCGTTTAGCACTAGGTGGGGTGTGAGAACAAACGGCCACGCCTTTTCCATCCTCTCGCAAACAGCTTAGCTCTGCACACTCAGGCCCGGGCGATTTTTTGGGGGGGCTGAGTTAGGGTGAGCGTGGGTGTGGGCAGGTAGGCGTTCCGCGCGACAACTAAACCCACCAAGACGACGTTTAGAACGCATCGCTTACAGTTACAACAGTTTCTTACAGATACACACACAATTCGGCACCGAGTGATGGCTGCATTGAGACGGGACCCCATATCGGGATTACACGACGGTGATTGCTGTAAATTTACTAAAATGAGCCTCGACCAAGATTAGTGACGACCACAGACATTATCAACACTACGGTGTAGCGAATTGAAAGTTTTTCTAGAGGGCTCACAGTTTTGAACGTCGTCTAACTACAGCTGCTTTCTCTACAGATCAAATTCAAGTAAATTGGACGGCAGGTAATGTCATCCATAATAAATATAATCATTTTATTTTTTAATCATTTTCGGTCAGTTTTAGTATTACTTAGCTAAATTCAACTGTACATCGACATGCAGTGTATACATGCATGCATCGAATTGTTTACTCTAAGTGGCAAATCTAATTTTGTGTGAAATTACACATACATACATACATACATACATATACATACATGCATGCATACACACGTATCTGTATATTTGTATATATATTTTAATAGTATGTATGTTATATTATATACTGTATAATATACTGCATAACATACTGTATAATATACTGTATAATATACTGTGTATATACTGTATAATATACTGTATAATATGCTGTATATATACTGTATAATATACTGTATAATATGCTGTGTAATATACTGTATAATATACTGTATATATGCTGTATAATATACTGTATAAAATACTGTATAAAATACTGTATATATATATGTATATATATACATATATATACAGTATATACATTATACAGTATATATATATATATATATATATATATATATATATATATATATATATATATATATATATATATGATGATGATGATGATGATGGCATGTCCACTGATAACAGTGATGACTCTCTTTAGGGTATATATATATATATATATATATATATATATATATATATATATATATATACTATATAATATCATTATATGCTGTATAATATACTGTATATATACTGTATAATATGCTGTATAATATAATGTATAATATACTGTATATAAACTGTATAATATGCTGTATAATATACTGTATAATATACTGTCTAGTATACTGTGTATATACTGTATAATATACTGTATAATATGCTGTATATATACTGTATAATATACTGCATAATATGCTGTATAATATACTGTACAAAATACTGTATACAATACTGTATAAAATACTGTATATATATATATATATATATATATATATATATATATATATATACTGTATAATATCATTATATGCTGTATAATATACAGTATAATATACTGTATAAAATACTGTATAATATACTGTGTGTGTGTATATATATATATCGTATTAGACATCTTCAAGCTCAACGTCAGAAACGGAAAGAACAAATTGTTCCTACCAACAAGTCATTTGTTTGCCAATCTTGTGGCAAGGAATGCCGTTCAAAAGCAGGTGTTAAATCCCACCAGAGACACAGAAGACACTAAAGAGAGTCATCACTGTTATCAGTGGACATGCCATCATCATCATATATATATATAATATACTGTATAATATCATTATATGCTGTATAACATACTGTATACATACTGTATAATATACTAAATAATATACTGTATAATATACTACATAACATACTGCATAATATACTGCATAACATACTGTATTATATACTGTATAATATACTGTATAGTATACAGTATATATACTGTATAATATACTGTATATATACACTATATTATATTGTATAATATACTGTATATATTTTTGCATGGCGATTTTAGCCAAATGAGTCCTGTTGTATTAATTTATTTCTGGTTCTATGGGAATGAACATGTGTTCTCCATTGTCATAGACTGTACTCAGTTTCTGGCTAAGAGAAAAGGTGGTGCACATCCCCTACACAGGGATTCACAGCTCTTTCGGAAAGAATCTGCTAATCTTTGTTGTTTTCGAGAAGTAGGTTTGTTTTGACTATATACTTGACGAGCGGAGGAATCGGAGTGTCCCATGTGAAACACTGTCTAACCTACTGGGCCGGGACTATGACAATAGTCACCATTGCAAGCGGTTTAATTACTCTACATAAATTTGTCAACATCACCAACTTAATTAATTAAAGAAGACCTGAATTTAGTGCAGGAATAAATTGGAATACAGAATTAGTCAAAAGGTAACTATGCCATTAAATTTGTGTCATAGTCTGAAATATAATATATGAAACCGTTTGATGGGAGTCTGAAGCTGCTTATGTCGATTCAACGAATACGCCAAATATTTGCGAACGTCTATCTTCAATGTACCATTACAGTATTCATGCAGGACCTGAAGTTTGAAGAGATAACATTCCTTTGTGTGTACATTTAACATCAATCAAGACAGATGCTAATATACCAACCTACTCGTCAGGTGTCTGTAAAACAATATATGAATACACTAGTACTAGCTACGCTTATATGTAGCTAGTATGTGATGTGCTATCTCTTCGTACCACATAAACCCATAATATTTGTTATTAAATTAGATTAATAGCTTGAGTAGCAAACAACATACATGTCATTCTGTGAAAATTAACTTCCTCACGCACTGTTCATTATAATTACTTTATTATAATACAGTATATTATACAGCATATACACAGTATATTATACAGTATATTATACAGTATATTATACAGCATATTATACAGTATATATACAGTATATTATACAGTATATATAAAGTAGATATACAGTATATTATACAGCATATTATATAGTATATATACAGTATATTATATAGTATATTATACAGTATATTATATAGTATATTATACAGTATATTATACGGTATATATACAGTATATTATACAGCATATTATACAGTATGTATACAGTATATTATGCAGTATATTATACAGTATATTATACGGCATATTATACATTATGTATACAGTATATTATACAGCATATTATACAGTATGTATACAGTATATATACAATATATTATACAGTATATACAGTATATTATACAGTATATATACAGTATATTATACAGCATATTATCCAGTATATATACAGTTTATTATACAGTATATTATACAGCATATATACAGTATATTATACAGTATATATACAGTATATTATACATTATATTATACAGCATATTATACAGTATATATATACAGCATATATACAGTATATTGTACAGTATATTATACAGTATATTATACATTATATTATACAGCATATTATACAGTATATATACAGTATATTATACAGCATATTATACAGTTTATATACAGTATATTATACATTATATTATACAGCATATTATACAGTATATATATATATATATATATATATATATATATATATATATATATATATATATATATATATAGTATATTATACAGCATACATACAGTATATTATACAGTATATTATACAGTATATTATACAGTATATTATACAGCATATAATGATATTATACAGTATATATATTATATATATATATATATATACACATACAGTATATTATACAGTATATATACAGTGTATATACAGTATATTATACAGTATATTATACAGTATATTATACAGCATATTATACAGTTTATATACAGTATATTATACATTATATTATACAGCATATTATACAGTATATATACAGTATATTATACAGCATACATACAGTATATTATACAGTATATTATACAGTATATTATACAGCATATAATGATATTATACAGTATATATATATATATATATACAGTATTTTATACAGTATTTTATACAGTATATTATACAGCTTATATACAGTATATTATACAGCATATATACAGCATATTATACAGTATATTATACAGTATATACACAGTATATTATACAGTATATTATACAGTATGTTATGCAGCATATTATACAGTATATTATATAACATACATACTATTAAAATAGATATACAAATATGCAGATACGTGTGTATGCATGCATGTATGTTTACGTATGTATGTATGTATGTATGTATGTATTTGTAATTTCACACAAAATTAGATTTGCCACTTAGAGTAAACAATTCGATGCATGCATGTATACACTGCATGTCGATGTACAGTTGAATTTAGCTAAGTAATACTAAAACTGACCGAAAATGATTTAAAAAATAAAATGATTATATTTATTATGGATGACATTACCTGCCGTCCAATTTACTTGAATTGATCTGTAGAGAAAGCAGCTGTAGTTAGACTACGTTCAAAACTGTGAGCCCTCTAGAAAAACTTTCAATTCGCTACACCGTAGTGTTGATAATGTCTGTGGTCGTCACTAATCTTGGTCGAGGCTCATTTTAGTAAATTTACAGCGATCACCGTCGTGTGGTCCCGATTGGGGTCTCGTCTCAATGCAGCCATCACTCGGTGCCGAATTGTGTGTGTATCTGTAAGAAACTGTTGTAACTGTAAGCGATGCGTTCTAAACGTCGTCTTGGTGGGTTTAGTTGTCGCGCGGAACGCCTACCTGCCCACGCCCACGCTCACCGTAACTCAGCCTAAAAAAATCGCCAGGCCCGGATCCAGAAATTTTTGAAAGAGGGGGTTGACCTGGTAGCAGTTATTTATAGCATTACTAATTTCTCTTTTCTAATAAAATTATATGAAATTGAATCACGCCTATTGGAAAAGAGGGGGTTGAAGTCCCCTGAAGCTCCCAGCTGGATCCGGGCTTGCTACTATACTATAATAGTGTATCGATAACTCCCTAAACATCAAAGCTCTAGCCTTTACAAATGTACAAAAGCAATTTGCAAACCGTAGACATCATCATCCTTTCTTCAATTCTAGATCTCACAATGGTCATTTGAGGGAATTCCCCAGCAAGACACGCCCTCAACTTGCACAACAAGATATTGCAGTGTGAACACAACTTGAAACACAACGTCGCTGTAATGGACGAAAAAGACATCAGACGAATGGTAGAAGATGGCATTTCGCATTCAGAAATAAAATATAGATTAAGGAGAAGACATCCTGGAGTTAGAGGACTTTCTGAGAGATCGGTGAGAAGATTTTGCTTCAAACGACGACATCCGCTATAGCTCGGGTGTGTCGGATCGTTAGCTGAGGCAAATTGTTGAAGCAGGTATTAGAGAAGTAAATCGTAAAATATGTATATATATATATATATATATATATATATATATATATATCTACTCTAAATATATTTATACATCTGATTACAACGTTGCTGAAATATGGTTGGACTTGGGAGCGACGTAGCTCACGACGACAGCTCGTCGGATACGAAACTACCAATCGTGTTTCCATCTGCCACAACTCAAGGTGCCGGTGCCTCCTCGTCACGCAGCTTGACTGCAGATGTGAACGTACGCGCCGACAATGACAGCCTAGAAGCGTCGAGTGATACGGTAGAACTCGATCTACAATCATTGTATAGCACTATTGACTCTAGTAGCTATATCTAACATTGACATAGTAGTCTACTTATAGTAACTAGCTTTAGCTGTAGCTGACTAGCTACGACTATGCTCTTTTAGTTGTAGCCACACACTGCTACGTTAGCTAGTCTAGTTGAGTTAATTAATTGAGTTGAGTTGAGCAAATAGAGTTCAGTTGAGTTGACTTCAAATAGAGTTTAGAAGGCGTTGTAGAAATCGATAGACGTGCATGTCTGTTTGCTTGGTAAGTTGTGCGACGTTATGCAAATGAAGAAATGTGACCTGTATAGAGTACAACGCCCACCCTTGTATACGCTACTGGTACCGTGTACTACATTTTATAGTGTGCCCGTGAAAGCGCGCAGTCTACTACTTCATTGTAGTAGGTTGACGGTTTCGATGTTTTAATTGTGTCTCGATTTTTCCTAGACACCAAACGAGTCGTATACTTCGTCACCACAGTTGCCAACTCGGCGATCAGGTAGTGCGGAGCCTATCTAAATACATATATATTCGTAGCATTTTCCCTCCAAGCTGTTCGTCTATGGTAAAGGTAACGTGTTGTGTACAATGCACGTATCTACACAGCTAGGGACCGCGGTATTCACTGGCACAACGTTCTATATTTTCGTTTTCAAAGACATGACATTAGTACGTATAGCCTGCATGTTTTCCTTGGTCGTCTTGAAATTAATTAATTCTGTAATGCCTAAATTTTAGAAATATTATTTTTAAATTAAATTATGTGCAAATTTTGAATAATCAATTTTACCACGAATTGTTGTATTTTGGTGGAGTGAAGTGTTGCGTTCTTTAGGAATCCACATTGTTCATTACGAATTAAGTATACTAAGTCCTAGAACACTCGTAATAGGGAGTGGCGGATCTAAGAGTAGCGCAGCAAGAGTGCGCCTCGTTTTCGGGCCCGGAAGTAGTCAATGGAAAAGCTTGCGAGGTATGTGAGCATACGCTGACTGTGCATGTATATATGATGCCTTTGTATCATATTTGTAAAATGATCCAACGATCAACGATCCGAAATCATCTTGAGACACTAAAATGATGTATGTTTCGAAGGTAATGTAATAATGTTTTAAATAGCTCATTGTTATCAATAACAAATTATGAATTCTGTGCTTTGTGGATTCGTGACGTCACATTGCCGGGAGCCTGAAGCGCGCTCCCTGTGCTCCCCGTTTGAAAACTATCGATCCGCCACTCATAGCACCATATAGTACTAAAAACAATTAATATTATAGTGTCAATATATAGATACTACTGTATTACATTAGTTTCCATGCGCACGCTTCTAGATCTTCGGTCACTCTGAAATTTCATGAGATTGCACGAGATAGCGAACGGCATTGGTTTGTGGCCCACACTGCACGAACAACGCAACGAATTCACCTTCTCGTGCCAGTGTGTTTACCTCAAGCCAGAGCACTAGCGGTACCGTTTGCTTGCTATAACAAACCCGCACTTTGTACGCCTGTAGTATGCCGTTACGTAATTAACACTGAAACACAGACGTTTTGTCTGTATCCGCTTCTACTTCTATCGTTTATCTGCTTCTTGCACCGATTATTCCATTTGCGGTGTATGTATATATATCTGGGTTTCAGTGGCACAACTCTATTGTTCACAGCCTCCGAAGGATTTGATAGTATGAATATGTATAAGTTAACGCATGGTAGGGAGACCATATCCAGTTTATTAACCGACGTCTGGAGGAGACAGCCCCGAAAAGACCTCGGTAAATAAACTGGATATCGTCGATGCATTAACTTACTTGGTGCCTGTTTAACGTCTTACCGTAATTAGAGTTCATAGATTATTCAAGTTGAATTAGAGTGGTTCCTTAATGTAATGACTGCTAAAGTTTTATGTCAAACAACCAAATTTTGACAGCGTGAAGTGTTGTTGACGTGCACGTCAGCCCCATAAGGCCACGTGCTCAAAAGTATTAGTACAGTACATTATCCATGTGTTTTGCTAGCGTGGTGTCGGATCAGAAAGAAGACCATAATAATGACCAGGACGACGACTTTCAGCCGCCGACAAAGATGAGACGCATTGGTTCCAAAAAGAATGCCACTAGTACTAGCCAGCTTGACAGCAGATTTGCTGGAAAGACGAGTACGGAAAAATTACAGGAGTACAGCAAGAGTACGATTTGCAAGAACACGACTGCCTGCATCAGTTGGGTGATGCAAGCATTTGAAGCAAACAGAAGCAATCGAAACAAGGATGCTCCACAAGAAGAGCAGGTACCGACAGACATTCTCTCAACGAAGGATTCACAACTTTTGCAAGAGTGGCTAATATGCTTCCTACTTGAGATGAGGAAGACCAACGGTGACAAGAATCCTCAAAAAGCTCTCGTACATTTGGTGTGTGGGTTACAACGTGCACTTCGAGCTCAGCACAGAAGCGATTCGTTCATTTTTTCGACAAAACAGACTATCGTTTTGAAGGTTTGCGCAATGCTCTTGATAAAATCTGTCGAGAATTAAGTCAAGAAGGACTAAGCGATAAGTAAGGGTTCCAGTGTATTCACTGCTGAAGAAGAAGTCAGTCTATGGAAGAATGGAGTAATTGGGTTAGACACACCTGTAAAACTACTGAGAGCAGTATTCTTTTATAATGGGATAGACTTTGCTGTTCGAGGTGGTGTTGAGCACAGAAGCCTCAAATGGAGTCAAGTGACCAGATACAGCCAAACCACAGACGGATTGTCAAAAGTCTGTTACAGTTACGTTGAGCACGGATCCAAAAAATCATAGTGGTGGACTAAGCAATTTACGGCATCCAAACATAAAGTCACAAGATAAATTAAAGTCAAGCTCCAACGTGACTCCGTAAGGTAATAATAGCATTTTGTGGTTTGTGGTTTATTCGATACGCTAATGAAGCAGCTGGTGACCGTTGTCACGTCAACATTTTGGATCTCTATCTAAGTAAGTTGCCAGCAGGATTTTCTCGAGAAGCCTTCTATTATAAACCTTTGTTATCTCCACCTCAATTTGGCCCTTAGTATTCAAAGCAAGTAATCGGTCATAACACTAGTACTTTGGCTACAATAATAAAAGTGATGACAGCAGAAGCTGGTCTTCCAGTTCGAACCAACCACGCTCTTCGAGCTACTAGTGCGACAAGGCTGTTTCAAGCGGGAGTTCCTGAACATGTCATTTAAGGCAGAACCGGCCACAAAACCCTGCAAGCACTGAGGAAATACCAAGAGCCATCTGAATTGCAGCAAATGGCAGCGTGCAAAGTTTTGGATAATGGCCATGCACACACAGATTATACTGCCGCAAAAGTCAAGGAGTCGGAAGAGACAACGGAAGAGGCAGATGAGCTCAAAGTAGTCCAGGTTGAACAGCCGTCTGAAACGGAAAGAGAGAATCCATTTGTCATTTCTGACTGCGTCTTTACGAACTGTAGTACTGTATACATTATTATTGGTAAAGAATAAGCTCGTAATCTAAAATAGGTATGCCCATGTATTGTTTACAAGTTGGTTTTTGTTTTTGCTATTTTTTTTGTTTTAAGTTAGTTGTGTTTATGGCAGTAAGCAGTATACACATATTGACTGGTCAATATACGTTTATTGACTGGTAAATATACAACATGTGGTTGGGTTGCTATGGTAGGTGTGTAATATAGCAGTAGTGCACGTTGCACCACTGATATAGATTTTGCATTAGTACATACGACTTTGTCATTCTAGAACATTCTCAACGTGTAACAACACTATTCGTTCACTAGCTACTGTTTGTCCTCGTAAAAATACAAAAAATCTGAATCACTATATATACTTACTGTAAGTCTAGCAATAATAAATAACGCCTGAAGGCGAAAAGTATCGAGATCTCTTTAGTACCGCACGTTGTTGTGAGACCGATATAGTCTGATATCCGACGTTGTTTACCACCGGCGTAGGAACCGGGGAAAAGCGGCTGAAGCCCCACGCTCACTGTAGAAATTGAAATTTTCTGTGCTACTAACTTTGCAATCATTTTACAAGCGAGTTAGATTTTGCTTACTGATGATGACATCCACGGTACAGCCTTCCCCCCCACCCCGGCTTGTGAACATCTTCCTACGCCACTGTTTACATTTAGAAATTGCTTCACAAAATCAAAGGAGCTATCGGTTCACCACGAAGCGGTCAACATCGTAATCTAGATAAAAAACGCTTAGAGGTTTAAGAATAAGTCCATAGAGCGTACTATTTTTAGCTACGAAAGATACTGATAAGGTAGGAGGTTGGTTGGTCAGGAGGATATAGAGTCAGAAAGAGGTCGTTATTGGAAGTCAATGAAGGTATTGGACGAGCAAAAGATGTCACGTCGTTCCACGCACCTGAACTTGCCAGTGACTATGAGAAGATCAAAACGGTTTTGTAAAAGGCCCAAACGACTGGACGTGAAAATTAAATTATAATAACGTTTAACTGCTGCTAAAGCAAACTCAACTAACAGCAACAACTTGTTACTAAAACAAATACAGAAATAATCACTGAGTCTGACATTTGTCTACTGCATCAGGCTTGCTATTGCTTTTCGCCAATAGCTCTTGTCCTAAAAGCACACATTCTTTGTCATTTTCATTTTTGTCATCTTTTATTATATCTTCATTCTTTGCAGACAAAGGACTAAGACTCAAGACAAAACCAGCACCTGCCCGTTTGGCAGAACATTCTCTTGTAGTACTACCACTTCCTGTATTACATGCAATGTCATAAGACAAACACGATGTCATCAAATTGTAGTACTGTAATAATGACAATGGAAAAATTATAATGAACCCAAGCAACAACATTAGAAGGACAAGCTCCATGCAGACTTGCTCATGATATACTACTAGAACACTGAATTGCTGTACATATACAAAAGTTCCTTTCTCAAACAAAGTAGTCTCAACCAGCAACAGTACTTGCACAAACACTATCTTCAAGATGTCTAGAAGAACTCACAACACTCTAGCAAGTCTCTGTATAGCCACAGTCTCCGATTCTATCTCTCGTATACTCAATTAGCAAGCTGTACATGCAACTTACATTATCCTATAAGAAATTCTATTCATATCAAGTGCCAGCAAATTTACAACTAAAAACCAAATAGAGATCGAGTGTCCAAAAGCATGCACATAATCGAGAGCATTCCAACAAATATAATAATCCATTATAATCTGCCGTAAGATTATTTATCTATATACCAATTGTAAACCACTTATACCATATGTCTATTTTTCCTGTCGTGAACTTCTCTTTGCTCAAAGCTGAGAGATGCATATACACATTTTGTATAGAGATGTACTTTCGCTGCTGCAGATGCTCTACCTTAGTGAGAGAAGTTAAAATATTTTTCACAACACGTTGGATAATTGCGGCTAAAATTGTGGCGTAACGAGTAAGTTAGATGTAAAGCCATGTATTGTTAGTCATGATTACTGTCTCTGTGCTATTGACAAAACTTGTTATTCATTTAAAAGCAAGCAAAACATGGCAGCTATTGCTGCTTTGCTAGCCTCGTCCCCGGACTCTCTCGTGCTAGTCTTGTCCGGTGCTGGTATGACAATTCCAGACGACGTGCTACAATCTGGTAATGCCATCACTGATGGTTAAAAG
This sequence comes from Corticium candelabrum, assembly GCF_963422355.1. Taxonomy (NCBI): domain Eukaryota; kingdom Metazoa; phylum Porifera; class Homoscleromorpha; order Homosclerophorida; family Plakinidae; genus Corticium; species Corticium candelabrum. The sequence continues at coordinate 10,448,856 of NC_085085.1, forward strand.
CAAGTTAAACACTACTGTACTTTATAACATTGAGCAGTTATAGTCTGAGGACCTAATGTAGGGAAACCAAATAAACAGCAAACGTAGTCCAGCAAAAACATGCTGAGCAGACAAGCCAAATACACAAAAATACAAAAAATACACAGAAATTGGTCAAACAGTTAGTTACAAAACACTCAAACAAGAACAACATCCGTTGCGCTATAGGTGCGCTAATTTATGTTGCCTACCAACATTGCTTGTATTCACTAGCATCATGCCACTTTAGTTTTAAATTAAATCATTAAGTTGCAGGATCAAAATATCAAATACCATTTTACCTCTGCCATCTTTTGAATTCAGTTGTCACTTCAATGCCTCTTCCTCGAGCTCTCTCTCGTTTCCTACACATCGACAATTTAGAATGCAAACAAACTGACGCGATTACGCAGCAAATACGTTAGTTTCTTTAGCTCGCGCTCAGTTCTCAATAATTTCCTCTCCGATTTCTCACATTCTTTCTTTTCTTCCTCCAGTTCTATTGTTAGTTTGTTTCTCTGTAACTACAGTAGCAATCTTTTACTGACAATCTAAGCAATGCCTGCACATCACCCATCACTTGCTCTTAGAGCATAAACAGCAGCTTCAGAGGCATTGCTTTGCCAGTCTCCGGCCACTAATTTTTCTCTTTCTCCTACATCATCAAATTGTACAAATTTGCACCAGTGTAACATCGATATGTCACTGTGTACATTCTACACCTTTTCCACGGTTAGACCTTTCATATGCTTTCATCTGTTCCTAATTCACCATATTACAGCATTTAATTAACAACAAATTTATACAATAAGTATATACATCTTATCAAACACCTTCAGTGCTCTGTTGTTTTTCATCTTTTCGTGCAACTCTTTAGTTGCCTTGGCAGTTTAGTTTCAAGCTAATGAAAAGCACGGTACTTCATAAAATATTATCTTTCTTACACAACTGATCATAGAACAAATATGTACACATATTGAAACGTATGGCAATTAAATATATAGGTATCACTACACAGCCTGACTGCCTTCATTCTGAATTTACACGATTTTGTTAATGCATGGTGGTCAACTTACATGCAAATTCATTAAACAAAGTCATGTTGTCAAAACCCTTCTTGCAAAAAAGACTTTGAGAATTACTGGCATTACAGTAGCTATGCCCAGTTAGTTCATCTCTGTACTTGTACAATCCCATCACTCTAAAAACATAGCAGTGCAATTCCATTTACAATGAACATAACAAACACCACAATCTGACCCAAATATCTTTTATCCATTGTACAAGCTTTGAAGTCTACACCTCATATGTATTTTTAAAAAGTGTATCAGCATTGCTCACTCTATCTAGTCGTAGCACACAAGTTCAAGATGCACATGCTACAGCAGTGGTGTAGCCTTGCCAACAAAAGTTGGAAAGGCAAACCTGATATCAAGGGCCCCCACTGTTATTTTACCAATCGCCAAACCTTATCTATTCTAATAGGTTAATTACCACAATGCCATGCAAACACACCGTACACATGCTATCTCGAGTCCTGTAAAATTTGCACTAAGTAGACATTTAGTCAAAAGTTATCTGCCCTACTTTCATTAGTTGAATCTGTAATTAGACAATGCTAACGTAATTGTATTCTTAAACAATCCAGAATCAGTTATTTTCTTCTTCAAACAAACACTACCGTAACTGGATGACTCAGAAACATATACGTGATGTAGACTGGTCCTGCATGTAAATCAGCTGTAAGCTATCTTGTCGCATTGTTCCCATCCACATTATAATATATACTGCCGATCTATCGCTTTCATTAACAAAATAAGATATTTAGTTGGGGCTAATCAGATAACTCTTTAGTAATTTTCCAAAATAGTCAAATTAGAATCCAAGTCCAACCCTCAATTGTGACAGAAAACTTCTAGCCTCGATTGCATGATCTTTAGTACTCTGCACTGTACCTGATTTCGTTTTTCTTCTTGTTGTAGTTTGAATTCCTCCAATTCATCTAAAAGCATAAGCAATTTTACAATACATTCGAAATCGTGTAGTTATGCTCCTCCATGATGAGCAAGTGGGGTCTTTAACCCCCATCTAGGCGCCCACCAACCCGGCAGGTGAGCCTAAAATCAAAGAAATGTAAACTTGGCATGTTATAATTAATTGCAAACTATTACAGAAAAACGTCACAAAATGCAATATTAAAATATTCATTTTTTAAAAATGTATTAAGTCATTCTATACAATCATCATTGAAGTACATGAAGTCTAGTGCAGCGTGTACATATCACACGTCGAGTCTCATATGATTAATTAATTGCCAGTACCGCTGGCTCTAGAACATCTTAAGTACAAGCATTATCAAAAATAGAAGTACAAAATTAGATCACAAAACATTCATTGTCCATGCACGCTATATCATGTCATGTACTCATTAACTTAATCATTACACCGTCCATAGCATCACACACTCGGTTGATCCTTTCGCGTTCCTTCAGTAATCTCTCTATCTTATTCTGTACCTTTGTGTTTTCTTCCTAACAAAAACACACAGCTCTGAACTACTCATAACACGTGAGTCTTCAAGAAAGCCAACTCCAGCTTTTTAACTTTCTCATACTGCAATGAAACTAAATTTGGGCAAAATACAACAAAAGTCAAAAAAAAACAGTAAGAATTCTAAGAGTAGCTATGCTAAACATCATGTACATGACTGGCATATGTAGTATAACATATGTAAAAAGTATGACATATGTAGTATATGACAACTTAAAGTAAATAGAAAAGCAACCAGTTGACCGTGCGTAATCTATCATCTGAATAATGCTGTCCAGTGAAGCCATGACCCACTTTCGCTGGACAAGAAAAGTGCTTGATAAAAGTTTGATTCAGAAACAAATCTAAAACAAACTAATGGCATTTGATCTGTTTTCCATTCAAAATCGCTTGCTCTAAATGATCACATACAAAATTTTACCACAAACAAAGTGATGCACCATATGCTGACATGTTTCATATGGCAGTATAAGATTGGATAATTTCAAGTTGTCAAAGTTTGGTCTCTATAATCATGCACCGTCTCAAGGATACCTGAACCGAAGGCAAACACAAGGCTCACGACTGAGTATGCAAAAATGCAGAAGCTAATATTTTTAGTCGCAAAATGCTGACTTAGTCTGAACAATGATTGTAGCTTCTGCATATATGTAAGTCCGTATATGCATTTCAACAAAACTCTTGAATATCAAGACCCAATCAATAAATTGTCTGAATTGCTAAATCTAGCAAAACACTGCATTACAAAACTAAACAAATTTGACCAAAATGAAACTCAATAAATACACAATTGCACTTGATTACAGCCAGCCGACTGCATGGTATTATTGTAACGATAACAGTAAAAATCTACAAACCTTTTGCTTCTGTCTCATTTGTTGAACGCTCCTCAATTTTCTTTCTAGCATCTGTCAGTTGTTGCTATAATAATAATGCACCTTGTAACAAACCATGATTGCATGAGTAAAGTATTTTCAACAATTATCATTACCATCAGTGACTCATTGAGATTTAACAAATGAGTTTGTCTTTTCTGCCATTCTTGTTTGTTGATAGTCACCTGGCTATTGAGAGATTCTACTTCCAACTTGGTTTTCTCTAGTTGAGCTTTTACTTGCTCATGCCGCTGACTTTCCACCACCTACAATTACAAGATACAATGATATTATACTCAAAATAATAACTGAAAAAATGCTATTATTTTCATGAACACCTATTGACCATTGCCATGTGCTATACTGTATAAACTAATAAAGATAAAATTTGATAAAAACATAATATGCCTCCTGCCAAATCCACCAGCTAATTCAACAAGTATATATACATGTACCACAACTGCAACCAGCTGTCCATCCACCAATGACTAAGGCACCTCTTTAGCTATTCTAATTCAGATTGATTTTAATCGCAAATGCAAACAGATATTATGTTAATGAAGATCACTGACAGTCTGTCTAACACTCTTGTTCAATAAACTATAATTGTAATATCTAAACTCTAAATAGATCTAAACAAACGTGATGTACTACACTTACAGCAATAATGAACAAGCAGTACAAGCAAACAAAAGCCTGTTTCACAAATACACACACACACACCTGGAATTCCTGGAATTCTACCATACCCACTATGGGCTTCGGTTTACACACACACACACACACACACACACACACACACACACACACACACACACACACACACACACACACACACACACACACACACACACACACACACACACACACACACACACACACACACACACACACACACACACACACACACACACACACACACACACACACACACACACACACACACACACACACACACACACACACACACACACACACACACAGGCAGACTACCATACGCTCTCGCTGCACGTGCGCACGAAGGCATAAAAATACTTTATGAAGAACAAACTACACATATTGCAGATCCGTACTCTACTTTCTTGTTGGTTCGTAATCTCATACTCTCTAGACTGGCTTTTGCCTCTGATCCATCTGAGATCTCATGTTTGCTACTAACTCGGTCATCTCTTTACATTCATTTTCTTTCCTCTGAAGCAATTGACGAGTTTGTTGAATCTGATCATCGCAATTACTTCGAGCTCTTTTCGTATCAATGGCAGTCTCTTGGGCTTCAACTACAAGGCGGTCTATTTGTTCATTTTTCATGCTTAGTTCCAATTTGAAGTGTTCTTGAAGTTGGCTCAATTTTGATCTTGCCTCGTTTTTCTCCATTTCCAAATTAGACTGCACTTCCCTTAGCTTTCTTTCTTCTTCAACTAACTCAGTCTTGTGTCTTTCCTCGATAGCCTGTTTTTCACATTTCCTCTCTGCCTCAAAACGCTAAAACAAATTTCAAAGAACATAAGAGAAACAATCTCTGGCAACCTCAATGTCTTTGTTGATTAACTACAATAACAGTTAAATTTATCATTGTTATATCAACCAAACGTGTATGTACATATAAAGCATACAGTTCAGCTTACACAAACGATTTATCGCAGAATGCATAACATAACCTGCCCTGTATTTTAGTAATTACTGTAATTTACTGTTCTTCGTCCAAGTAAAGTAAATTGTTAATTATCAAGTCCCAATAAAATGAATTATAATGCGGCTACTAGGTATCACTTTCCAGAAAGATGAGATCGTTTCTGAATATCCGGCAAGTATATAGCACATTATTCCAATCAGAGTTAATTTGACTTCAGTAATGCAGTAACCTGGCACATGCACAGTCAGTCTTTGGTGGAGACATACCATCTTCTTACTGTTAATTTTATTTAGAATAAAGAGGAAGCCCAATCTAAAATAGTGACACGCCCCTGCATTCCAGAAGAAGGGGTTATCAACACGCAGGTTAGTTCCACGGGAAGAGACATATCATATTTTGCCAGTATTGGTAGAGATGTTAACTCTTGTTTCACCCTTTGAAAAGCACTTTAATGCGTTGATGACCAGTTCCATTTTGTATCTTTCTTCAGCAGTTGAATTAGAGGTAGAGTATAGCTAGACATATGTGGAAAGAATTTTCCAAAATAGTTAACCATGCCTAAGAATGATCGTAACTCTGACTGGTCTTTAGGTGCTTTCATCAATTGTATTGCCTTAACACTCTCATTTGATACTCTGATTCCTAAGCTGTCAATTATATGTCCCAAATATTGCACAGATGGTTGACAGAACGAGCATTTGTCTCTTCTAATACGGAAACCATGTTGCTGTAACTTTTGAAATACTTGGGACAAATTCTGCATGTTTTCTTGTTCATCTTTTCCTGAGATAAGAATATCATCCATATAGATGCAAATTCCTCGCACGCCTTCCAAGACTTTGGCTATTGTTCTCTGGAAAATGGCAGGCGCTGAACTGATTCCAAACGGTAATCGTCTATATTTGAACAGTCCTTTGTGCGTGTTAATCACCAGCCATTTTTGACTTTCCTCGGCCACCTGTAACTGGTTGTAAGCATCCTTCAGATCAATCTTGAAGAACATTCCCCCCCAGCTAGGGAACTAAACATTTCTGTTGGTATAGGGATTGGATATTGATCAACTACCATAATCCGATTGAGGGGTTTAAAATCACCGCATATCCTGATATCATCGTTCGGTTTAACAATGTTCACTGTGGGAAAAGCACATAGAGCAATGTTGACTGGTTCTAATACACGGTTTTTCACGTTCCTTTCCAATTCCTTCTCGATCTGTGCCCGTAGATGCATGCATAGGAGGTCGCCGGAATGGAAAGACCTTCAAATCCGCCTCTGGTCGCACAGAGATGCCCACAATCTCACTGCAGCAACCCAGTTCATCTGTAAATAATTCTGAGAACTGCTGTAATAGTTTCTCCACTGGTGCTGCAATCTCACTTGATTCTGTCAACATTACACCACCATGGTTTCCCATAGCTTCAAGATAGTCTATGCACACTGTCGCCATTCCAACCTTTTCCACCCAATCCATTCCCAGCAGGTTTGAGCCTTTTCATTGTATCACATAGAAATTGAATAGGTGCAAGGTTGTTGCAAAATCTAACCTGACCTGTCATCATGCCCTTAAATCTCATGATTCGACCTGAAGAATTTCGTAGCTGCTCCCTCTCCTTACTCAACTTGGGCTGTCCCAATTTATTCCACGCTATCTCATCCATCAAGTAAACTTCCGCTCCTGTATCAACTCTAAAAGTTAAGAAACAGTCATCTACTCGTACCTTCACCTCAAGTTCCTTAATGTATCTCAAACATTTTCTGCACAGTAAACATTCTTTGTGACAGAGTCAATGCAATAACTTGATTCTTCATCCTCCTGAGACGAGCTTCCTTCTAAATCTACCTTCTGGGAGTTTCGAGCTTGTTGTATCTTCTTTGTTCTCTGAATTACATCTCCTGGTTTAACAACTTTGCCACGCCTAAATCCCAATGATTTTTCTTGGTTCTCCGCCGTCTTCTTCGTACATTCCCATTGGTAGTGTCCTTCTTCTCTGCATTGAAAACGGACAAACCCTCGTCCGGCCTGGTGACGTTTATTGTAAGGTTTGCCTCCCTTCACATATTTTCTTCCTTGTAGATGACAAACTTTCCCTTGCGATTCTGTCGTTGCCTCACGTGTTGCCATAACACTATCTCTTGCTCCTTCCAACGTCTTAGCTAGGAGAATCACTTTATCCAATGGTTGCGTCAGTAAGTCTTCTTTCTCATACATCTTTTGTAGAATAGAGTCATCTTTAAGCCCTGCCACAAAAATGTCTCTCAATCTGTCTTCGTATTCTCCTGCCTTGAATGAACAATTCGTTGCGATTCGTTTCAATCCTTCGGCGTACTCCTGTGCAGCCTCTTCTTCCCGTTGAATTCGCCGATGTAATTTCACTCGTTCTACAATTGCATCGCACTTACGGTGAAAGAACATCTGATTCTTCTCAATAAGTTGTTCGACGTTAAAGTCTGTGATTTCCCTTGGCAGTACCGCGTTCTCCAGACGCATACGTATACCTTCATCTAGACATTTCAGAAATAAACTTCTCTGAGTGTCTTCCGTGATATTGTAATCTGTAACAGCTAAGTCCAGGTAGAACTTGAGCGAATTGATATTCCAACTCTTGAAACGCCGACACGAATCCTGAATCGCGTCTTCCTTTAACGTACCAATTGACCTGGTAAGTCTTTCAAAATCCTTGAATCCAAGAACCGGTTTCGAAGCCATCTGTTCGCAGCGCCAATTGTAGCATCGGACTCAAAGATTGGTAAGAATAAATGTAATTGAAACAAAGAAAACGCGTATCCGTTAGCCGGCTATCCAAATGACTGAGCTGCTCCGCCTATGAAACCCGGATGCCACGGTACAGTACGACTTAAGAGCACTGAAAGCAAGTGCAGGTGATTGCAATATCTCGTTTCCAGTCACTATGAGAATTACACGTACACTACTTTGATTTTTAATACACAGTTGTCACTTGCTCCTGTATTATGAGCACAATTTCTGATTCTGCAGAGGCATCGCTATGCATGAACCTGAAGAGGCCATGACCTCCCCAATATTAGTAGGTATGGCTTCTGAAATGCATGCTTCACAACACAAGGTCTCATAAAAGTTAAACCCAAGCAGCTGGCCTCCCCATGCAACTTTGAAAGTCCAACAACACTCTTGGCAGAAACTAACTGTTGGTTTCTAGCTATAGTAGCAGTTGGTTCGAAGACGGAAATTTGCTGCATATGTTACGATGTGGAGCATGCGCAATGCATGCCATCTTGGTACCAGCGGGCATATGCATTAGGTCAGCAGCCTGTACTTTCGAACGTGTACTTTTAGATCTTACTAGATAGAGATCAGAGAAGGTGAGGCCCAAGCCCTTTGGGCTCCCCTGGATCTGCCACTGCTCACAGTGTGTCAGCTAAACTCCTTAGCCATATAAATACATTCATTAGGCAACTAATCTATAAACACATTGATGACGATACCTGCTCTTGCTTTCTTTTCAATTTCAATTCATCCAATTCATCTATACAGCAACAACAGTTAAAATTTCTAAGTTAACATAACAGTCAAACAAGCCATCAACAGTTCACACACACACACACACACACACACACACACACACACACACACACACACACGCGCGCGCGCGCGCACACACACACACACACACACACACACACACACACACTCGTAGCTCTGAAGCGACGGTGTAAACACAGCTTCATTTACTAGTTTGTACTGTAACAAACCTTGTCATAGGGAGCATTAGAAAATAGACGGCCTGGTGTCCAAGGCTGTTGTGACCACGCCTACTTGTTACTGCCGACTAGCAAATTTTTGGGAATTTCGAACACTGTAATGTATTCTGTATTTTATTTACAACTGTTCAGAATTTGAATTATCGAGTGAAGCAAAAATAATTACATGGTAGGCTAAGTATAAACGGTAAAACAATATTCTCTAGATATATAGACATTGTACGCTAAATTGCTGAAAAGCGCTAATGTAGTCATCACACTATGAGGTTATTTCGAGCTACCAAAAAAATAAGAAGAACATTACACTGATTGCGTTAGCCACGTTCTATAGTATGTTGTGCACGTGATGAGTTAATGACGTCAATGATATGGTACAATCAGCACAATGACTGACGGCGAAATAGCGTACGTAGCCGGTCAAGAATGAAAACCACTGGCAATAGCGAAACGCTTTACGTTAAAGTTCAAACTTGAATACAACCAGGAGGCGTCACTTCACTGGGAGGAGTTAATTTCTTCCGGAGACTACATACAAACTCCCACGGAGGTCAGAAGTATGCACACGACATTTGGTGCAATCTATCTCTCTATCTACGGCACGCCGCATTCTACCGCATTCTACCGCAGTTCAGTTGATAACTCTCCGCTTATTACAAGGATATGTTGACACACTCTCACTGCTCAGCTGCTCATTCAGAACCAGACGATGGGAGAGATCAGCGAGCACCGGTGCATGGTCTCTCGAAAGGATCGTTTCCTTTTGTACGCCTTCTGTGCAGCAACGTTGATACTGGTTGCAGCTACTTTCTGCTTGTTTGCTCTACATCAAATCAGAATTGACCAACTCCAGGCTCACATCAACGACATACAAGATAAACGAGCAGCAAAGATCAACTCTGTAGGAAAGAATGCAGACGGTCACGGCATTGACATGCTACATCGTTACGTTAGAGAAGCTCTCGGTGGCAAAGTCGACAATAAAGGAAGCACTAACATGGACAAACTTGTAGAAGAGATGATCAATATGCAGGTGAAAAATTATTCAACTCCTTAATTAACTAATTACACGTAAATGCATGATGGAACAGTAGAAGTAGTATAGTCATTAAATTGCTTGTATACTTCTCTCGTACGTGCAGCTGCGATCACTGCGAGCTCACTGTATCGCAAACGAAAGAGTCTGCATTCAAGGTATTGATAAAACAGCGTATCTTTATAATTAGGGATTATATAAAGAAAGATGGGTATATGTTATCGTAGGTCCCAAAGGAAGCGTGGGAGCAAAAGGTGACAATGGTAAACGGGGACCACAAGGTACAGAAACAGATTTAAAGCACTTTGTTCAATTGTTATTCATTTCTATGATACTTATTAAGGCCAAAAGGGCCAAGAGGGATTCGTTGGACTGCAAGGCGAGAAAGGTGAAAAAGGTGACGTGGGACCGCGTGGAACTAGCATTGGTATGTATTGTTGCTATTCGACACACACACACACACACACACACACACACACACACACACACACACACACACACACACACACACACACACACACACACACACACACACACACACACACACACACACACACACACACACACACACACACACACACACACACACACACACACACACACAAACACACACACACACACACACACACACACACACACACAAACACACACACACACACACACACACACACACACACACAAACACACACACACACACACACACAAACACACACACACACACACACACACACACACACACACACACACACACACACACACACGAGGGAGAGAGAGAGAGAGAGAGAGAGAGATGAGAGGGACTGTGCCTGTGTTTGTAGAGAGGTATATATCGTAGCATTGACTAGTGTGGGCTAAATCCTCATTATTTGTGGACGTGGTCTTAATATTTTTGGACTTAAATACGTAATGCTTGTAAATGCTTTAATCAAATATCGGAATACTAGGGCTTCACGTGTGAGTCACATGTCCATGCAATATAATATTGAATCTAGTGGACAAAGACGTTTGTTATTAAATTAATCGAGCCAACGTACTAGTGACGCTTAATTAACCAAACAACTGCATTTAATTTCTTTGAGTGTAGAGTATATATAATGGATGAACACAACCGTAATGTCTACCCCGCTACCGATAGGAAGTATTATGCAATCTTGCTTTAGTCGGGTTTGCCTCTTCTTGTCTTTGTCAATTTTCTAGCGAACGAGCATGCTTAGTAGTCAGTCTTGTGGTCTAGTGACATGTTTAAACCATGCAGCCGATTGCACACGTGCAGGAACGTATAGCTAACCAAGTACACTGTGAATCTGGGTAAACATACGGATATCTAGTGTGTGGATAACTACAAGTCAATAATAAGTGGGTGTGTCCCATGGCATCTTGAAGTCTACTGGACTCTAGGCCTCCATTTCTAGAGGTCAACGCTACGCTTCTGGAAATGTAGATATAGACTAGGATAAAGACATAAATCATTTCTGTCAACGTATTAGTTTTTATACCTTCTTCTTACTATACTTTTGATTTTTAGACCCTCCCGTCATCACTCGTTCTCCAGTCAGCATGACCGTATTACAAAAAGGAGTAGCTGTCTTCAAATGTGAGGCGCGTGGAACACCAAATCCTACAATCAGTTGGAGAAGACTGGATAACTCGCCGCTCCCGAAATTGCGAGCTTCTGTATTGCTCACTAAAGCACTAAGAATCGTTGATATCCAACAAGAAGATGCAGGATCATATGTATGTGAAGCTAAAAACGTGTTTGGGTTAGAGCAAGCATACGCCACTCTTGCCGTTCAAGGTATCACTTCTGTTCTATCGAACACATATATTACATTATTATTGTATGTAAAATAAATATCTTTAACTTGCAGCTCCTCCATCTTTTGTTAAAGTGTCTTCTGACGTTGTTTCCGTCTTTCCCGGAGACGATGTCAAATTGGACTGTTTGACGTCAGGATATCCCATTCCAACGATTACTTGGTCTCGAGTAGATGATTTGCCCAAGTCCAGCAAAATAGAGAAGAACGGAACTCTCATTCTTCGTAACGTGACGCAATCGGATGTAGGTCAATACATCTGTACAGCACAAAACGATATTGGAAACAAGACTCACTCTCTCACTCTCAGACTAGATTTAAATAGTTAGATTAACAAATTATATTAATTGTCTATGGATTGTAATCGTCGTTGTCGTATTTGTGTTAGACATTCCTACTCTTCCTGGAGAAGCTGTTGTTAATACGGACGCTCTACTCAAGTGTCACCTTTGTTCTATCCGTGGATATTCATTGACGTGGGAAAAGATTGGCGGCAGTCTTCCAGCAGGAAGGACGACGCAAAAAGGTTGCACTCTCATTATCAAAAACACGACACTGGATGACAGCGGAAGATACGCGTGCATCGCAACCAAACAGACGGGAGAGAAACTGAGACACGAAGTACCGTTTACAGTTATAGGTCACTCGATTCCTTTCTATCATGCATGAGCCATGTTATATCAATGTTATTTTGACTGCAGCTCCTCCTCGTATCACCAGTTCCATTTCTCCTATCGTTGCTGTTCGATCACAAGGAGAATTAGAATTGCGTTGTGCTGCTGTCGGTCCACCCGCACCGGACGTCTACTGGACTCGAGGCTCACAACGGTTGACAAGCAGCAAAGCAGGACTCTTAGAAATCAGAAAGATGGACAAATTGTCCGTTGGCTTTTACCGCTGCCATGCAGTCAACCGCTTGGGCCAAGATGCTAGAAATACAAATATAGGTAACTATTAAACATGAATTTTTGAGTTCTAGTTACTTATTATCTTTTCTATGTTTGAAGTAATATCTCAGTTGCAATTTGTGCACCGTCCACCATCCAAAGTGACTGTCAACAAAATATCTGAAACAATATCCATCAACTGCTCGGCTACCGTCGCACCCGGTCTTCGCGTTGACACGCATTGGTCGATAAATCGTAACAATAAGAAAGAATCTGGATGCGATAAAAGTATATCTGTGTTTTCGAATGGAACGCTGGTTATTCCTGATGCAGATGAATGCGGCATTGGTGTCTACAAGTGCAACGCTCAACATGACGGTGAAACTATTAGCACGTCAATGCAAATTGTCGTATCGAGAGGTATACACATCTGTAGTTCTATGCATGTAAAGACAACAAGGTTAGTTATTTGTAACATTTTTGTAGATACGAATTGGATGTTGACAAGTGACTCGTGTGGAGGATTCAGACAATCTACGTACGACAGATCAGTTCGTTACGCAGTTTCATTGTCTAACGTATGGGATAAATCAAAAATATACGCTTGTCCTTTTGGATATCACTGGGCATCTACCGATGAAGGACGAAAAATATTTAAAAATGTTAATAGTTCGGGTGTCCGTGTATATTTCAGACAGTGTAACTGGTCCGGTTATGTGTGGGAAGGCAAGCACCGTTATATCTTCAGATTTCGTGATTCGGCGTCAACCAATGCTTACAAACATGCTGGTAACTACGATGAGTTTCAAGTTGTGTACACCAGTACTACCAGAAATTTCGCCGGTATTGTCTGCATTAAAAACTGATCTGACTTAATCAACGTTTGACTATTATAGCATTTCCTTGCGTTGGTATCGTTAGTCTGTGTTGCTTCTTTCATGCTCTTGTGATAAACTAATTCTTGTTTATTTTGACAACAAAACATTCACCCTACTACTCAAGCTAACTCTACGGTATTTTCGTTACTTTCCGTCTACTTCTAGTAATCGTTCTACCTTTTCGTTTTCAAAGACATGACATTAGTACGCATAGCCTGCATGTTGTCTTTGGTCGTCTTGAAAGTAATTAATTCTGTAATTGCTAAAACTTAGAAATATTATTTTTCAAATTAATTTATGTGCAAACTTTAAATTATTCATTTTACCACGAATTGTTGCATTTTGGTCGAGCAAGGTGTTTCGTTCTTTAGAAACCCACATTGTTGATTACGACTTAAGTATACTAAGTCTTAAACACTCGTAATAGGAAGTGGCGGATCTAAAGAGTGGCGCAGCAAGAGTGCTCCCCCCGTTTTCGGGCCCGGAAGTAGTCAATGGAAAAAGCTTGCTAGGTATGTGAGCATACGCAGACTGTGCATGTATATATGATGCCTTTGTATTAAATTTGTGATTTCGGCAAAAGCTCCTCCTCCTCGTGTGATTCACGTGCGTAGCTCAGCGACTGCGCGGAAGAGCCTGACTTGCAAGGCTAGTGTCATTTTGAGATACTATAGTAGTGTAGTGGCACCTAATTCGAAACAGTTTTGGCCACGCTTTACTTCACGATCGTGTATCTTTTTACCGAAGTGCTTGATTGGCTTGTACCCTTGTAGAGTAACTGTTGACACTTCGACAGAGCGACGCTCGTTTCGGTCGACCACCTTTCGACACCGCGGTTGCGCAGAATGTGGGCGATTCGTGAGAAATCTTTAGCTCTCCCAGGGATCCTAATTCGGAACATTTATTTTCTCCCAGATACAACTATCACATCGCGTTGCGATTTTGTCATGTGTTTATCTAGTCTGTACTCACGATGTAGAATAATTTTGGTGAAGGTTTAGGCTCTGGCTACCATTTTCTCCTCATCTTTCCGAAGGTAAGCTAAATCAACCTGATTCTCTCTAGCTAGTAATCGTTTATTAGTGTAAAAACATGGTACAAACGATAACATATATATATATATATATATATATATATATATATATATATATATATATATATATATATACTACCATGGCACTTGCACGATACATTTGGTGTGAATTGCAATGTGGTATACAGACAGTAATTTCTCTCAATGCCTAATTGAAATTGATCACTTGCGCGGTAGTTTTGAGGCACATACAAAATTGTTACTGTCTGGATTTTATTGGTATGCACTCACAGACTATCTTAGCACCAGTCATCTCCGTCCTGAAGTGGACATCTCATTCAACGAATGTGTACTAGTCTATACCGACCCCCGACTCAATTACATGTAGCTATACAGGCATAAACAGCTATTTTTATTGCAATGAACCTTTGAAAAGCACACTGCTACGCATGTACACGTTCCCTTGTGGCTGATTCTGCACGTGCATGGGTGGAGCGAGCGAAGTAAACTTTTCTCAGCTGTGTTTCTGAATACATGTCAACGTTTGCTTCGTCTCAATCTGCTGCTTTCCAAGAAGCAGTTGATGCTGTTAGGTCAAAGCGTTTATCAGTTCGTCAAGCAGCAAAGATCTATGGCTGTGCTACAATTAACAACTCTCTACAGCCATGTCCGTGATGTTGTTAAACACCAGCAAACTGGCAGGCCTACCAAGCTTTCAGAGCTAGAAGAGAAGGTAGTGGTTCGTGCATGCATAGCTCTAGAAACAATTGGCTACCCAGCTACACGTGACCTGGTTGGGCGTGTGCTCAAGCAATACCTAGCAGATGTTAGTTGTCAAAGCTCTTTTCTATCAGGCGAGCCATCAAAGAAGTGGTGGAGTGCTTTCTTCAGACGCTAGCCAGAACTAACTGAAAGAAAACCGCAGCATCTAACAATCCAACGAGCCAAGTGTTGCATACCTGAAGTTAAGCGATGGTTTCTTCACTAAAGTGGAGAAAGTACTGAGGGATGAAGGTCTGCTAAAGCTAAAGTACAGTGACCTTGTAGCTCACCTATGGAACTATGATGAAACAGGTCTTTCCACTTCTGTAACTTCTACAAAAGTCATTGTCAGAAGAGGAGACAAGCACGTTGTTGAAGTAGGCAGTGGACCCGGCAGAGAGAATATTACAGTGCTAGCCTGTGGATCAGCAGTGGGCAAAATGCTTCCTCGCTATGTTGTGTATAAAGATAAGACAGGCGATCCAGCATGGATGGAAAATGGCCCCATTGGAACAAGATATACCAGCAGTGACTATGGATGGATGGAAGAAGCACATTCACAGAATGGTTTTGCTCTGTCTTTTTGCCACCTACAGAATCAGTGCCTGTGATGCTTACTCTAGATGGTCATGGCTCACACATTCGTGCCTTACACGAAATGCAGCTATGATCACCCGACAACAGCGACACCAATCACATAAAAAATAACATCCATCTTCAAGGAGCATTTTCAAGCCAAGCTCACCAAACCTGCCTCTAAGAGCGGAAGACTTCAGCTCAACTATTACGGAGAATCAGTGACTAGCGAAGAAGCCGTACAACACCTCAGAGAAAGAGAACTCCAAAAGAAAGAAAGAAAGAAGAAACGAAGGAATGCCGAAGTTGACTTAGCTTTGCCCCTTAGAAGTTGTCAAGAAAATTTGTGCCAACGATGTGGTAAGGACTATGAAAACAATACCAATGATGATCAGTAGTGCTGGCTAGGCTGCGATCAACAGGCTGCAGAGAGTGGTATACCAATACTAGTGTGCCATGTTTACAGACATGCCTGATACGGCTGAGTTGTGGATCTGCCCAGCATGTTCTTAAATATCTTTTATAAATTCTTCCTTGAGCTCAGTAGAAATAATTTCCTTTATGTAGAAACCATTTCTCTATGTAGGAGTGACGTTGGCATCACATTGTAAATGGCTGATATTAATGAAAATAAAATAATGACGATGTTGCAAAATTCTAGACTCAAGACGTCCATCTGACGAAAAGATGAACACTTCCTATGCTGTAAATTACGTTGCTCAGGCATATTCACAGTTCCTTTTCGTCTCTGATAATAGTTAGCAGTCTTTCACATCGTAAATGACACAGAAACCTCTCAAAAATCGGTTGAAGATTAATGGTCACTACGTCTTTGGCGATTAACATCTACAAAAAACAAATAATTGAAGCTAAATCTTCATGATTTCAAGAATACGCAACAACACCCTAACTAGGCAACATTGGAACGTGGTCTACCCTGCTTGGCAAGCACAAGTCCTATCCTCAGTAGCCGTGCATGTAGCTTTATCTCTTCGGTACTCGGAGCGCACAAATCAAGACTCTCGCAAACGCGGTTAGCTAATTAGCAAAAAAATCGCTGTTCCGAATAGACCTTTTCTGCGGGCGTGGCACTAACGACGTCATCACGGGACGCTGGGGTGCTACTTTGATCTCTTGGAGTTTGTTAAACGCGTAAGTCTAGAGCGAAAGCAGCAAGTTTTCTTTTCGAACTTTTACTAGCGCGTATAGCGATGCATCGAATCAGGTAAGGCCTCATTAGGACCCGGCTCTTGTGCGTTTTGATTCTTTGGCAGACATGAACAACCTCTTTCTGATCTCTGTCGTGACTCTGCGCGTCATTTTGAGTGATGCTGTAACATTTAGACTTGACATGCAGACGTGAACTGTGGGTACAAATTTGCGTACGTAGTAGGATACGTGTTTTGTGTGTGTTGGACGTTGTGATGTAGGTAGCAGGTAGGTAAATTGCTGTGGGTAATTGCGTATTATTACTACGCCATAAATATGAAGTTGAACAGCAAGTGACAGTGTGTTGTCTCCTGGAGCATGTGACACAGTAGACCAGAATGATAGTGAGGCCAATATATTGACATATATAATATAAACAAACAATAATTGATATCATTAAGATTAATTGTACGGTGTTAATTAAAATCTATTTCTAAATAGACTGCTTGGTAAGTTCTGTGAAATGCCACCAGTAAATAGTTGTGATATAAACATGACATGAGCTGATGGGATACATGTATTGCAACCAATGCTTAGACAGTGTGGTGGTGTTTATAACCTGAGAAAAAGATGACTGCAAACACCTATCTGAAGGACGTTCTGCTAATTAATATTTCCGTTGCATCAATGATGCATGTCATTTCTGAAGAAATGGCTCGAAACGATTGTCATAGACTTCAATGTAGAGAATCTCTTGACTACCACCAGTCGATGTCATTCAAATAATAATACAGAACGTTGATTCATGTGATAACTGTTGTGAACAAGAGAAAGGTCTTTTATCTCTAGGCCCATAGGAAGACGAACCATAGCTCGAAAAAAACTCTTTCAAAGGTAAGAGAATGTCGTTTCTTTGATTGGCTGTCTGCAAATGTTGTATGTCTCTTTAACCAGTATTTAAGTGAACTGGGAGCATACTTTAACAACCAAACAAATTTTAAATTATTTAACTGCAGAATCATGTGTAATAACAAGGTCTTTTCATCATTATCCTGAATTGCCTCAACTCTTCATTTCCCTTCCATCCTCATTCGCCGTTCAAGTAACTTGATGCAGTTCTGCTTTTCCTTCAATTTCTGCTGCAGCTCCAAAAATGATGCATTGCACAGTCAGAACTCAAGATGAAATCATGCATTCCTTTCCTGTACCTCTCAGTAAGAATACCACCAGACTTGTCTAAAGACTTCCTCTTCACGTCGGTCATTCTCCAGACGACGCACATTCTAGGAAGTATTCAAAAAGTGCAAACCAAACCATTTGGTAAGTGCGTATACCACACAGAACACATGTTATCGATATCGTACCACGTACGCAAGTTTGTACCCACAGTTCACGTCTGTCAAGTCCCGATGTTACATTAACACTCAAAATGATGTGGCAGAGTCACGACAGAGATCAGAAAAAGGTTGTTCATGTCTGCAAAAGACGCAAAACACACAAGAGCCAAGGCCTAATAAGGCCTTCCCTGAATCGATATATCGCTATACGCGCTGGTAAAAGTTCGAAAGAAAACTTGCTGCTTTTGCTCTAGACTCACGCGGTTAACTTACCAAACTTCAAGACATCAAAGTAGCACCCTAATGTCCCCGTGAGACGTGATGACGTCGTTAGTGCCACGCCCGGAGAATATATTAGGGCAAATTTTTTTCGATGCCCGTTAAATGTCACCATGGACTCTTAGTGTGCGTTACATAGCACGTGTTCAAAGCGTACCCGTACGTTGTAGCGCGCATCACATCGCACTGAGTACAGCATCATGCATGGTGTACAGTGCTGTACACGTACACCTAAGTTCGTTGGCGTCGGAGGTCTTTCTGCTATTATCAACTTTTGAAGCGAGTTGCGTGTAAGTTTAGCTAGCATAGGGATTGTGCATGTAAACATCTAATACAAAGTATACTCTGGTAGCAGCCAAGCTAACTGTTATTTTGTGTGCGTACGTGTGTGTGCGTGTGTGTGATGTTTTAGATGTCTCAAATGTTTACAAATAATAAATAAATAGCAATTAGAATGTGTATTCTGTTGATAAATTGGAGAGGATTGAAATACTGTGGAACAAACATAGTAAACTACTATTCAACTAGATAACTAGATGTTACACAGGAATGCTGATGTATTAATTAAACCACATTATACAAACTGATTGTTTCCGGGTTTTTCCATCTGCTTTCGCATTTCTTTTGTTATCCAATTAATCTTTGTTCCTTTGCCAACTTGCACACGATGAGGGGTAGGAACAGGTCTTCTGATCACTGTAGATGTGTCGCCAGTCAGTCCATGAGTATAATCAATTGCCTACAGTTACATGAACGTAAGTTATGAAGAAGTCTTCTTTATGTAGTGAGGTATTGTTGCTTACAGCAGCAGGACTAGCTCTTGCATAAGTATGATCAGACACCTGTAATGCAATAAACAGGTGCTATCTTTCAAATTGGTTTGTTGAACGAAACAAACTGTAGATGTACAATGCCTACCATAGAACATTCAGATGCTTCAGGTTCATCATCAGTCAACATGTGGAAATGGTCTGTGTCCTGTCAACAGGTCTTTTATTGCGATGTCATGAAATGTCATTAATTAGAACTAACTATGAAACTTACCCTATGGACAATATCTTTTATCCTTTTTGTTTCTTGCACGTCTGGAGCTCTAAGTTGACAAACATACAAGTTGGCTATATGTGAAACACCTCGTAAGGCGAGCTCTGATACTATAACACATCTGTCTTTCATTTTCTGCCTTTCTTTGCTGACACTCTGTAAAATCCTTTGACTTGCTGTTCATTCTTCTTTCCTGGAGCCACTTTTTTTGTTTTCTTGTACATTGCTGTAGATGGTGTATGCTGATCAAGTCTGCTTGTTAATTCTGCTTGTTTCAGGTGAGACAGTACATTTGGCAAATACATAATGTTAAAATTGCCTTGTTCAATTCTTTGGCATATCGTGTGACAAAGTGTTGTCACCAAATTGAGTTGTGTTGCACTTGCTGCAAAGCATAACACCTAGTTAGTCTCTTTATAGTGTTGTTTATCTATCTATCTGCCAAGTAATATCATGATAATTCCTTATTTCACTACTAGGACATCTAAAGTACATAGTCCAAAGATCATCTGCTTGTCTATGTCAGTTGGTTTACAATGAACTATTGCATCTAACTTTTTATTTAAAAAATATGGGTAAGTCGCTTTAATACTGGATCAATTGTCAGAGCCAATTACAACTGGTCAGACAGACATTGAATGTTTTTTTAATTAGTTGAATTAATGGTCAGGATGTTTGTCTAGCTTTGTTGAAAATTTGATAGCTGTTTGAAAAGTGAATTCTGACTTTTTGGTCTTACTTAGAATAGATAATCTATTCTTGACTGCTATTATTAGTAAAGTTCAGCTAGAATTTGTCTGATGTGAAATTCGGCTGATCACATTGAAATGGTTTACCTTAACTAATAATTATTGTAGCACCCTAGCTTCGTCTGTGCCAATCACTGTCCAGTATTCGCTTACAATAAGTGACATATCCCACTTCCGCTACATATTGACCGGTCAATAAATCGGGCGTATAACTGCCTGGGCTGCTGGTTTATCAAGATGTGAATTGTTTGTGCAAGGATATCAACGCCTCAGCTGGGTGCTACAAGCCGGTTATAGACCTTCTGGCAAGTGTATAAACGAATACACTGTACACCCTTCTGCATATATATAAGTCCATATCTACATGTCAACAAAACTCTTGAATATCAAGACACAATCAATAAATTGTCTGAATTTATAAATCTAGCAAAACACTGCATTACAATACTAAACAGATTTGACAAAACTGAAACTCAATAGATACACAATTGCACTTGATTACAGCCAGTCGACTGAATGGTATTATTGTAAACGATAACAGTAAAAATCTACAAACCTTCTGCTTCTTTCTGATTCGTTGAACGCTCCTCAATTTCTTTCTAGCATCTGTCAGTTGTTGCTATAATAATAATGCACCTTGTAACAAACCATGATTGCATGAGTAAAGTATTTCAACAATTATCATTACCATCAGTGACTCATTGTGATTTAACAGATGAGTTTGTCTTTCTGCCATTCTTGTTTGTTGATAGTCACCTGGCTATTGAGAGATTCTAGTTCCAACTTGGTTTTCTCTAGTTGAGCTTTCACTTGCTCATGCCGCTGACTTTCCACCACCTACAATTACAAGATACAATGATATTATACTCAAAATAATAACTGAAAAAATACTATCATTTTCATGAACACTTATTGATCATTGCTATGTGCTATACTGTATAAATTGATAAAGATAAAATTCATAAAAACATAATATGCCTCCTGCCAAATGCACCAGCCAATTCACCAAGTATATATACATGTACTACAACTGTAACCAGCTGTCCACCCACCAATGACTAAGGCACCTCTTTAGCTATTCTAATTCAGATTGATTCTAATTGCAAATGCAAAGAGATATTATGTTAATGAAGATAGCTGACAATCTGTCTAACACTCTTGTTCTATAAACTATGATTGTAATATCTAACTCTAAACACATCTAAACAAACGTGATGTACTAAACTTGCAGCGATAATGAACAAGCAGTACAAGCAAACAATAGCCTGTTTCATACACACACACACACACACACACACACACACACACACACACACACACACACACACACACACACACACACACACACACACACACACACACACACACACACACACACACACACACACACACACACACACACACACACACACACACACACACACACACACACACATATACACACATCTAAAAAATCCTAAATGTCAGGAGCTGCCTCTCAGAGGTCACGCCCTCCATCTGTTAAGCTGGTCCTTGTGCGCTACTCAGGGAACTCTGGGCCTGCGCTAGCAAACTCCTGGAGCCGGGCCAGGCACTCGCAGAAGCACCGACTTGTGAAATCAACTGTGGTGTGAGAACCCGAAGTCTCGCCAGGACTCCAGTGGCTGATGTCACGTCAGAGCCGATGGCCATTTAGGACCCCAGTCAATGACCAGGTACTCATTTATACTCCTGAGTCGAGAGAAGCAAATGCCTGTTAGTTTCTTGCTTAAGGAAATTATGTCGTAGCTCGCCATCACAGTGACTTGAACTTGCGATCCTTCAAGGTCCCGGATGTAAACACTCCATAAGATGACTCTCTAACCAACTGAGCTATAACACACACACACACACACACACACACACACACACACACACACACACACACACACACACACACACACACACACACACACACACACACACACACACACACACACACACACACACACACACACACACACACACACACACACACACACACACACACACACACACACACACACACACACAGCACAGGCAGACTTAGGCTCGAGTGTCCAGCCGGTCACTCTCCCTGCAGCGGAGAAAGACTGGCTGGAGACATTCGCCACTCAAAGGAAACCGCTGCCTGTCTATCCTCCAATCAGGATTGTACACTTTTGGTTAGTGTTTGTGCATGCACGTGTATTTACGATAAATGCTGATAGCAATGCCCGTTGCTTTTGGTTCTCTACTAATGGCTTTGTAACAGAGTAGTCAATTGCTTTTACCGTCTGATGTCACATTTCGTTAGCGTGTAAGCTACACCTGCATGTCGTCTTCTCTTTTCTCTTCATTTTCGTACTTGGAGGACTAGGCAGCGCATGCAAAACAACTTCTAGTCCCTCACGGTGTCGTACGTTGCATGCATTGAACGAGTAGACCATCTACAAAGCGTGGTATTTGCACTCAACGCAGGGCGACGTGCCGAGCTATGATTTGAGTACACTGCGGTCGACCTTTGGTTGGCCTCTGTGGTAAAATTTGAGTTTAGCGATCTTAGAACGAGGGACAGACAACGAGAAGAGCTGGAAAGAGTCGACATGTTGTTCGTAGACTTGGATGGCACGTGTCGAGGGTACACGTACTTCCGTCAGAGCGAAATTACATTAGTAAAGAGCCAATAGCGACGTGCATCCCTATCGAGGATGCACAAACATTGAACGGCACTATGATTGGAGGAAAGCGAGTCGGCGGTTTGTTTGAGTGGCGAATGTCTCCAGCCGGTCTTTCTCCGCCGCGGGGGAAGAAGACCGGCTGGACACTCGAGCCTAAGGCAGACTACCATACGCCCTCGCTGCACGTGTGCACGAAGGCATAAAAATACTTTATGAAGAAAAACAAACTACACATATTGCAGATCCTTACTCTACCTTCTTGTTGTTTATTAATGTCATACTCTCTAGACTGGCTTTTGCCTCTGACATTTCCAAATCAGACTGCACTTTCCTTAGCTTTCTTTCTACTTCAGCTAACTCAGTTTTGTGTCTTTCCTCAATAGTCTGTCTTTCACATTCCCTCTCTGCTTCAAAACGCTAAAACAAATTTCAAAGAACATAAGAAAAACAAGTTTTGGCAACCTCAATGTATTTGTTAATTAACTGCAATAACAGTAGACTGGCATTTGCCTCTGACATTTCCAAATCAGACTGCACTTTCCTTAGCTTTCTTTCTACTTCAGCTAACTCAGTTTTGTGTCTTTCCTCAATAGTCTGTTTTTCACATTCCCTCTCTGCTTCAAAACGCTAAAATAAATTTCAAAGAACATAAGAAAAACAAGTTTTGGCAACCTCAATGTATTTGTTGATTAACTGCAATAACAGTTAAATTTATCATTGTTATATCAACCAAACGTGTGTGTAAATATAAAGCATACAGTTCAGCTTCCACAAAAAAAATTATCGCAGAATGCATAACATAACCTGCCCTGTGGAAAATGTCCGTCGTTGTGGCCAGTGCATAAACACTAGCTACGATGTACTTTACTGTTCTTCGTCCAAGGAAAGTAAATTATTAATTATCAAGTGCCAAGCAAATGAATTAAAATGCGGCTGCTAAGTATCACTTTCCAGAAAGATGACATCCTTTCTAAATATCCAGCAAGTAGATAGCACATTATTCCAATCAGAGTTAATTTGACTTCAGTAATGCAGTAACCTGGCACATGCACAACCAGTCTTTGGTGGAGACATACCATCTTCTTACTGTTATTTTATTTATAATAAAGAGGAGGCTCAATCTAAAATAGTGACACGCCCCTGCATTCCAGAAGAGGGGTTATCAACATAGGTACAGTACTACTTAAGAGCACTGAAAGTAAGTGCAGGTAATTGCAAGATCTCGTTTCCAGTCACTATGAGAATTACACGTACACTATTTTGATTTCTAATTAATACACAGTTGACACTTGTGCCTGTATTATGAGCACAATTTCTGATTCTGCAGTGGCATTACTATGCATGAACCTGGGGAGGCCATGACCTCCCCAATATTGGTAGGTGTGGCTTCTTAGGTTTAAGCTACACAAGGTCTCATAAAAGTTAAACCCAAGCAGCTGGCCTCCCCGTGCAACTTTGGAAGTCCAGCAAAACTTTTGGAAGAAACTAACTGTTTGTTTCTAGCTATAGTAGCTGTTGGTTCGAAGACGGAAATTAGCTGCATACGTAACGATGTGGAGCATGCGCAATGCATGCCATCCTGGTACCGGCGGGCATATGCCTTAGGTCAGCAGCCTGTACTTTCGAACGTGTACTTTTAGATCTTACTAAATAGATATCAGAGAGGGTGAGGTCCAAGCCCTTTGCGCTCCCCCTGCATCTGCCACCACTCACATTGTGTCAACGACACTCCTTAACCGTATAAATACATTCATTAGTCAACTAATCTATAAACACATTAATGAGTGTACCCGCTCTTGCTTTCTTTTCAATTTCAATTCTTGCAATTCATCTATAAAGCAACAACAGTTTAAAAATTTAAGCTAAAATAACTTTCAAACAAAAAACTATGAACAGTTCGCACACACACACACACACACACACACACACACACACACACACACACACACACACACACACACACACACACACACACACACACAAGCGCACACACGCACACACCACACATACACACACACACACACACACACACACACACACACACACACACACACACACACACACACACACACACACACACACACACACACACACACACACACACACACACACACACACACACACACGCTCGTAGCTCTAAAGCGACGGTGTAACACCGGCGTAGCGTTGGGGGGCTGAGGGAGGCTATAGCCCCCAAACATTTTGGACGTGTCATTCCTCCTCAAGCAAAACTATAATTTTAAGTTATTAAACAGTGACAGTCCGCTTAATGTCAGAGTAGTATGTTGATGATCGACGACGTTAATTGACTCTATCTCTTTGACAATACACATCATCATTTCAGTATGATAAAACCACTATTGAGAAGTCGTGGACACGGAAAGTGCGCATGACCATCACTTATTTGAGACGTATACTACGCTATCCGGCAACGGAAGAGTCAAAGAAGACCGCATCAAAAAAGCATGCAGAAGCCTATCCATCAATCATTTTAAGTAAGTGTAGTTAAGGTCGACAACCCGATTGACCGGAGAATGGAATTACCTGCGGCTCCGCAACTTAATGATTTGCTTGCACTTCACGGTACTTTCCCACAGGTTATTCTAACTAACTAGCTAACCTATATTGCTCGCTATATTACAAAATGCTAAAGTTGGTCAACGCCGTTTGCACTGAGTTGGTCTTCTCGATTCTATTGTCATCGAAATGCAAAATTTGTTTGCAATTGACCATAGCAGCGAGCCATGAAAACATTTTTGGCACGGACTGTAACAGTGTTTCCACTCCTTTATACGCACACTGACGACATTCAGTCCCGTAGCTTGTTTGTAACCTGAAATTTATAATATTTACTTAGTTAGATGTATGCAAACTGCGAGCTAGAAAAGTAGGAAATGGGCATGGCTTTGCATGTGAGAAATGGGCGTGGTTACCTACCTAATTATTAGCCCCCCCCCCCCCAAACACCAGCACAACGCTACGCCGGTGGTGTAAACACATCTTCATTTACTAGTTTGTCCTGTAATAAACCTTGTGATAAGGGGAATTAGAAAATAGACGGTCTGGTGTTCAAGGCGGTTGTGACCACGCCTACTTGTTACACTGCCGACTAGCAAATTTTGGGACTTTCGAACACTGTAATGTATTCTGTATTTACAGTGGCGTCGGAAGCAATTAAAAAGTGGTGCGGCCTAACGCGCGTTAGAAGGCGTAATCATTTAGCGTGCGCTACCATACGAAGGTGTGGTCCTAGTTGTACACGTATGCATATTCAGAGCCTCTGGTCGCACCGACTCGCAGCTCCTAGGGCCCTGCAGCCCTACTTATCACGTATCCAGTTGACCCATTCTCGCCGTCACAGCTTAGCCACGCCTTCCACACAGCCAATCAGAGTCTCTGAAAGGCCACGTGGCGGTGATCACGTGCATATAACGGACGCGCCTGTGCGCTGTACAGCAAGCAATCTAGCGCACGTTCGCTCGCATTCATGCTGTCTCGTAAGAATGCTAGAAATATATTACTTATTTAATCGGCACAACTAACAACGGAAGTTACCGGCAATGAGCTGCTGGCGGAAAGCCACTTTTTGAAAAGTGGGGCGGCCATGGCCGCCCCAGCCGCTACGCTTCCGACGCCACTGATTTAGTTACAATTGTTCAGAATTTGAATTATCTATTAAGGCAAAAATAATTTTATGGTAGTCTAGGTCTAAACGGGAATACTATATTCTATAGATATATAGACATTGTACGCTAAATTGCTGAAAAGCGCAAACGTGGTCTTCACACTGCGAGGTTATTCCGGGCTACCAAAAAAATAAGAAGAACATTACACTGATTGCGTTATCCACGTTCTATAGTATGTTGTGCACGTAATGAGTTAGTGTCATCAATGTTATGGTACAATCAGTACAATTACTGACGGCGAAATAGCGTACGTAGCCGGTCACGGATGAAAACCACTAGCAATAGCGAAACGCTTCACGTTAATTAAAAGTCCAAACTTGAATACAACTCAGAAGCGTCACTTTACTAAGAGGAATTAATTTCCTCCGGAGACTGCACACAAACTCCCACGGAGGTCAGAAGTATGCACATGACATTTGGTACAATCTATCTCTCTATTTACGGCACACCGTATTCTACCGCATTCTACCGCAGTTCAGTTGATAACTCTTCGCCTATTACAAGGATATGTTGACACACGCTCACTGTTCAGCTGCTCATTCGGAACCAGACGATGGGAGAGATAAGCGAGCACCGGTGCATGGTCTCTCGAAAGGATCGTTTCCTTTTGTACGCCTTCTGTGCAGCAACGTTGATACTGGTTGCAGCTACTTTCTGCTTGTTTGCTCTACATCAAATCAGAATTGACCAACTCAAGCCTCACATCAACGACATACAAGATAAACGAGCAAAGATCAACTCTAGGAAAGAATGCAGACGGTCACGGCATTGACATGCTACATCGTTACGTTAGAGAAGCTCTCAGTGGCAAAGCCGACAATAAGGGAAGCACTAAAATGGACAAACTCGTAGAAGAGATGATAAACATGCAGGTAAAAAATCAGTAAACTCTTTAATTAACTAATTACACATAAATGCATGATGAGACAGTAGAAGTAGTATAGTAATTAAATTGATTGTATACGTCTCTCGTACGTGCAGCTGCGATCACGGCGAGCTCACTGTTTAGCAAACAAAAGAATCTGCATTCAAGGTATAGATAAACAGCGAATCTTTATAATTATGGATTATATAAAGAAAGATGGGTATATGTTGTCGTAGGTCCCAAAGGAAGCGTGAGAGCAAAATGTGACAATGGTAAACGGGGACCACAAGGTACAGAAACAGATTTAAAGCACTTTGTTCAATTGTAATTTATTTCTATGATAATTATTAAGGCCAAAAGGGCAAAGAAGGATTTGTTGGACTGCAAGGCGAGAAAGGTGAAAAAGGTGACGTGGGACCGCGTGGAACAAGCATTGGTATGTATTGTTGCTATTCGACACACAAACACACACGTGCCATCTCTCCTGTTCTGTTCAATCTTTACTTTGCTCTAGTTTTTTGAGAAGTGGTGTAACTAGATGTCCCACATTTTTTCTTTAAAAGAGTTCAGCTTCAGATACAACATTAATTAATGGTAACTTGTTTAATTGTCTTCATACAAAACATCAGTACTCGACTTTATCTGATGTTGAATTTGCTTATGATGATGCTTTTCTCGTACCTTCTCGTCAGATGGGAGAAAATGCCACTCAGTTGCGGCATCATTTGGCCTCACTGTGAACGTTGCTAAGACTAAGTGGTGTGGATATTTCTAATGTGGATAACAACCTCTTTTAGTGGAGGGACAGAAGATTGAACACGATACACATTCGTCTATCTCAGTTGCCTGATGACTCCAGACAGCAGGGTAGTGCTGAAATTGACTCTCACCTTGCCACTGCTTCACGTGCTTTTGGCTCTCTTCGTTGTATTTTCAATAATACCAACTTGTCTCTTCAATCCAAACGAATGGTGTAAACGGCTTGTGTAAGTTGGGGCGATAACTCTAATGTCTGACATCTTTTTTCGCCTCCGCCTTCAGTGGTTAGAACATGTTGCTCGAATGCCTGCAATCAGATTACCAAAGAAACTATTATTTGGGTGGCTGTCACATTCTAGACTAGCTCAGATGGACTTGAAATTGTTAAAACTAGAGAAATGGTATCACCTGGCACAGCAACCTCCAGAATAGCTATCTTAATGTCATGCTGAAGTTACACATACCTCGACTGAACGATCGTTTTCATGTGCTGTGTGTTGCCACTCCTTTCGGAGTCATTCAGGTATGAAATGGCACAAGTGGATTGTGGAACGCCAACTGCCTCTGTGTGAACAACCAGGCGCAGTGCAATGTGCCAAGCGTCGTCGGTGGTTGAGAAGTAGAGATGGCCTAGCAGTACATAAATGTTTAAATGTGTCTTCTTCTTTTCTTTGACTATGTCATCATTATCAACTCTATCATTGATCCGGTCATCATCACTTACTTTCACTGATAGTACCTCAAGTCGGATACCGGAGCCTGATAGGACATGCTGTTGCTGCCATTGTAGTCAATGTGGACGGTGCTTCAAATCCAAGCCAGGATTTCAATGGCATAACTGTCATCGTGGCAAACGCTGTTCAGAAAAAGGCAGCAGTCAACTTCCTCTGTCTTGCACATGTGAAAGACGTTTCCGGTGGCTCAAAAACATACAGAGACATAAATGCAGACAGTAACTACCTCGTCTTTCAGCTCTCCCCGTATATGGGGATGGCCGTGGCCAGACAATGGCAGCTATAGTCAAGTCGTGTGTGTGTGTGTGTGTGTGTGTGTGTGTGTGTGTGTGTGTGTGTGTGTGTGTGTGTGTGTGTACGTCCAGATAACTGTAAATCATTAAGAGTAAACAGTTCGAGTAGAGTTTGTTACAGCAAACATGTGTTCTAAGAATCTGGTCATTAAACATAATGATATTGTTGTGAGCTTCAACTCCTTCTGTTGTCGATCGTCTTGGTCCTGAAGGAAAAGCTCTTTTTAATCAAGCGTGCAAAAAGGCAAAGTGCCAGGCAACAAGGTGTTGATTGATACTATGGGGAAGGAAGACGTGGTATAGTCATGCCTTGAAGCTTCAATGACAGACAAACCGTTTGTTGAAGGTCAGGAGAGCACGGAGGGAGTGAAGGTGAAGATGATGATCTCACAAGCAGTTGGACACGGCACCGACTGGAAGGAATTGAAATTTGAAGAGGAGAGACAAGAGCATCTCAGCAAGCTGTTGGCAAGAGAAATATGACAACAAACAACAGTCCGGCACAGCAAAGCCAGACGAGCAAGAGAAATACCCACAAGCAAGTTCTACAGAATCTGATTTGAAGGCAAATGTGAATGCGAAAGCAAGCGGTTTGAAGCTAATGTATGCTGAATCTGAGAGTCATCCAATAGGATACGAGGATTTCAAACTTGCCACAGAAATGGATCGAGATGTAGATGTGGCCATTTATCTGATGGAGAAGAATAAGGAGGAGATGAGCAAATGTGCAGGAATGATCAATGTGACAATGATGGACAGAGGAGGTCAAGATCAATTCCTCTCCACACATGCGGCACTTATGGCTGATAACGAGTATCAATCTACAGCTTGTTTTGTGGCTATCAATGGTTCCAAGCCACTGGATGAGAAGGTGGTCACATCCAAGTTTCGTCTTGCTGATGGAACCGTCATTGAGGAACCGCAGGATGTTGCTACCACAAGAGCCGACGTCATACGTCACTGCTTCTCTACTCTCTCTCTGCTGCCTTTCCAGCTGGCAGAACACGCAATAAGTTTTTTGGCAAGGGGCGCGTCAAAAAGGCACCAGCAACATTCATGTTTGCTTCTAGAAAGGACAAAGCGAGAGGTAAAAGTTTCATGGCAAGACAGGAGCAAATACTGCAAGAAATCATCGCTGAAGAGAATTTTGGTGATCACATTGTGCCCTTTAGTGAAGGTCATGTGCTGTTCCATGTTGACAACACAAAGTCAGGAACAGGCGATCCTGATGCAACGATTGTCCTCATCAAGAAAATGATTGTTGAAAGGGCTCGTGAATATTAGGATGGGGAAGAGTAGATTCCGTTACCATGTTCTATTCCGGATAAAGGTCTGGGCCTGTTGAGAATGAGAAAGCACGAAGTTCTCGATCTGCACGATTTCTGCCAATTAGCTGCCAGGATGTGTGATATCTCATCAGATGAGGAATGTAGACATGCTCTGCGATATCTGGGAAGCCTTGGAACTATTGGTTTCTACCACAATGTTGCCGGTCTTAACAAGAAAGTGCTTCCTAACGTTCAGTAGGTTGCTGATGTGTTGACCATTTTTGTCCCAGTTCTTGATCGGTCAAGAATTCCTCCTCAGCTTTGGAACAATCTCAAGAAGCTTCACGAGGAAGGGATCATGCATTGGAATCTTGCCAAGTATCTGATGGAGAAGGCAGGAGTGGAAGAAGTAAACTATGATGTCATTTTTATCCTCCTGCAGCTGTTTAATATAATTTCTGGATTATTCTTGGCTTCTCGTTCAGTCACTGTAGATGTCACAGTTCAACAGGGTCAGAACTTTTTCGTTTCCTCTAAGGTCATCACAGAATTTATCACCAGCCACTTTGCCTATCAATCAGCATTCTGCTCTTCCACATCTCCTCCATCTTTGTTCTTTATTCCCAGGGGTTTCAATGCTTTTCTCAAACCTCTATTTTACCGGTTTGTGGCTCGCTTGATCAGCAAGTACACTAAAGGCCCTCAGTTCAGTAGAAACCAGGTGATACTTCATCTTTCCAAGGATGTGGATTTGGAGTTGGTCTATATTGTGAAGACTGTCATTGTTACCGTCTACTGTCCATCCAGTTGCAAGCAACAACCTCCAGATTAATTGCTTCGTCCACTGTGTGACAGTGTGCGAGTGACCCTAACAAAGCAACTCATGCGGGCCAAAGAACGAGGCATGGATGGCTTTCAGTTTGAGGTCTGTGTTAATGCCACAGTTGATGAAGCTCCAGATGAATATGATCTGAAACGATTGGCTTCACTGGATGACTATCCAAAAGATGACATGCTGATTTACAAACAACGCCGACTCATTGGCTTCCCTGCGAAACTTGATATGTGGTATTACGACATCTATGTTAGTGATAAAACAGAAGGTACAGAACAGACTAGTAGAATTGCAACTGAATGATTATTTTTCTTTTTCTTGACAGTTGCTGCTGACAAAGTTTATAATCCAGATGCGGTTCTGTCTACTGTATTGCAGAATGGTTGTGATCGTTGGCTCTCTATTGGTCTGAAGATGGGATTTACGTTGGGCAAAGTCAACGAGAATACAAGTGGCATCTCTGTTGGTGCTGACAAGTTGAAGGCTTTGTTTGAAATAAAGGCACGAAAAGTAGAACGAGTCAAAGCAGCCAAACAACTCCTAGCAGCTTGTCGTACTATTCCACAGCCAATTATTGAGGCAGTGATGGATCAACTGGCAGGTGAGCACACTAATTTTATAATGATAAACAGTTTATGATCTGTACGGAGTATCTACTTGAATATTCTGTATATTGCAATAACAATGAAGATGACATCTTTCAAACTGACTAACACGATATTCAGACTGACTGGTAACATTAGAATGAAAAGCAGAATAGTATTGCTCATGAAAGAAAGGTGCAGTGAAATCTGATGTGATGAGCAGTGCCTATGATATTAACGTAATCATAAATTGTAACAATGAGTTATGAGCACCACAAGAGATTGGGATGTAAGATCATTTGACATACCAGTGTGGGTGACTATGGTACCTGCAGACAATCAGTTACTGTGGATGGAGAATTAGTAGTGTAGTGTACTCCACATTGTGTATCACTATTTCTATACTGCACATGTAATGGTAGCCTCGGTGCCAGAGACCACTATTTGCACGCGGTGAAGAGGGAAGGGCAGTGAAACTGTCTGGCACTGAGGCTAATGTTGTAAAGAACAGATGAAGATGACCTTGTCAAACAAAATACTAAAATGAGAACAAGAAATCTATTATACACGAAAAAGAGATAAAGTAATATATACATATATATACTTTTATTGAGGTGCGAAAAAGTAAATATTGTAGTAGTGGCTATATTGAAGGTGTCATCATCAGTGATTTGCTACATACTCATTTTCGAGAGAATAAACAGTCTGTTAGTAATGTCACAATGGAAATTAATACAAATCTTAGTCTTTTGTTTAGTGGTCGCAGACAGTCATTTCATGCAACAATGGTGCAAGTTGCCTTTTTTACTGAAGTGTGAAATCAATGGCTAGTGTGCACATTCTATTTTGGTGTTTTGTATTTTCCATTTGTTTCTATTCTTGCTCTGAACCAGTGAGACAGCTGTTTTAGTAGTTTATCGAATCTACTAGGAATAATGTCAGACATCAATAGAGGATCACGTACATACCAGACTAAAGTTGAAATTGTCTATAACGTGTTGTATGCATTGTGTTTGCCTGACATTGACATCTTTTGTTTCAGGTGATGCAGCAACTGCAGCATCTCAGCTGAAGCCTGATTCTGTGGGAATGAACTTGGGACAGATAGCTGAATGCAAACTGAGTAACAAGCTCCTCGTCACTGTTGCTCAGAAGATACTGGACGGAATTTGCTGCTCATCTTGATCCAGACAAGTTCACTTTACCCAACATCAGTATTATACAACAGCAACACCAAAGACTGTTTGACCAGGCTCGTAAAATGCTGGAAGATTGGATCAGCTGTCTGTACCAACAAGCTAGATGTCGTTTGATTGTGAAAACATTTCTGGCCATGCAAAAGAGAGCTGAAGCAATTCTATTTTTGGTGCAGAGTTGGCAGAGTACATTGAAAAATACATGGATAAAGTGTTGGTTTGAAGACATCAATTAAAATCGACTTTTTATTTGTAGCTTGTAACGACATAAACAAGTTACTGCATGCATTTTTATAATTTCCAAGTTATGTATCAATATTTCTAGAATGTAACAGATATCAGACATTCACAATACAATATTGTTTACGAATATGATGTTGTGTGGTGATTTTAGTAATGGTCAAGACAAACTTTATTCAAGAGTTTGGGACGTACACGTGCACTATACAGTTTGTAGACCGAAATTGGAGTCTTGTGACTTTCCTGTAGACAAGTAAGTTTTATCAAATGGATCTCTACAATTCTACAAACATGCAATGCCAAAGTTATCTTTAGAAAACTCTCAAAACTGTCACCTACTAATGGTGATTTGACTTTGACATTCAAGGTCAAGTCCATTAGTTAATTAATGACTTTGTTGTTTGCAAGGACTGATTTGTATTTTTAAAAATCGTAACATATGTACAAGTAGAATCTGTATTAGAATATATTATCTGTCTGTCTGTCTGTCTGTCTGTCTGTCTGTCTGTCTGTCTGTCTGTCTGTCTGTCAGTCTGTCTGTAGTTGTATAGTCTTGCAACTCTTGAGTGATTTTTAAGAAGTTGTCAAAGTTGTCTAAGTTCAACTTCGATGACTTTACATAAGATCGAGACATTCAACATTTTGTCCCTTGACTGTTATTGTTTGCATAAAGTTAGCACTTGTTGTCGGTAGAGTAAGCGTTTAAATAGAACAATCTGTATGTATGTCTGTCTGTCTGTCTGTCTGTCTGTCAACACGTATATTTTCATATTTGAATTAGGATACAGTAGCAAATGACTAACTACGTTTGTCCAATGACAATAGAAGCAAGAAAAACGACTAACAATTAAATACAATATATATTTAACTACTAATTGGTTAAAAGAGATCGTGTGATCCCTTTTCTATAGAGCATCTACAAGTCTGGACATTTGGCCTGTCCCGACAAATTACTGATTTTCTTCAGAAGTACATTGGCATTGCAAAGTTGCAATTGAATGGCAATTCTTTGACGCCAATAGTCTTTAATTAAACCCTGCCCTGTTTGATTTTCCAAAGTCATCCTTTGATCATTTTGACCAGTCATCTAAATAGGTCTCTGCCTTCTTGACCCATCTTCCAATATGTTTCAAGATTAGTGGACCCACTCTTACGCACAACCCACCAGGATGTTTTTATCTGTCTGTCTATCTGTCTGTCTGTGTGTCTGTTCGTCTGTCCGTCTGTCTGCCAGTCTGAGTACATTACTTGCAACGCTTGACTCCCGAATAACTCCCGATTGCCATGTACGGGCTATTGTACAAGCCTGCATGTATGTACAGTGGCGTATGAAGATGTCCGAGCGGGGGCTGTGGTACCGTGGATGTCATCATGAATCTATCTCGCTTGCCAGACCGTAAACAGATTTCCAAAAGTCAGAAGCACAAAAAATTTCAATTCCTACAGTGAGCGAGGGGGCCTCAGCCCCCCAGTGTCCCTTCCCACGTTTCTACGCCGGTAATATAGATTATCTGTTCCCCGTTGTGACGAAGTGTAACAGCCTAAAACCGTACTAGATAGTTTTATGATACAAAAATTAGCGTTGGAATTGGGTTAATATAGACCCCTCTCAGTCTACCTTTGTTTTAAATCAAAATGGCTTAGCGGCCCAGTAGACCAATATACGGGCATTTGCACAATCCATTACATCCGTTTCCACTGTGACAGAGAGTTTCAAGTAAAACACTGTATTAGACATTGGCGCATTCAATCGCTATCATGTTTTTATACATACGTCTGCTTCTATTTTAATAAACCGGATTCAATCTAGCGTCGCGTTATTCTATAGTCTACAACCTAAATCAGAAAAGACGTGCATGTTCTAGAAGCGCAATTGTATACATGTACTTTCATTTAGTAAATCAGCGGTGTACCACGCCGTTTGTCAGTTGACACCGAGCTAGAACACCCACTGTCTATTATACGGGTCATTGTTAAGTTGCGTTATCGACAGACAAACGCCCAATCCATTTGTATAATTTATCACTGTTTGAGAGACACTGCATCCCTACACATTTAGACGGTAATCCGTATACTTAAAGCCCTGGCTTAGTACCAGCCACTAGAAGAAACAAATATCCAAAGAGTTAACCAGACCGGGAACGTGTATCAAAGCGTCAATGTTATGCAGCAAAGAAAACTCAGGAAACCTTTTAACCTAGGACACGCCTCGATAATCAAGAGTCTGGTTACGGATGTCGCATTGGGTGCTAGATAATGCCTACCTTTAAAACAATACTAACCTTTAGCCTGTAACCTTAACTCTATAACCCTAAACCTTCATTCTGAGTACATTAGCTGTAATTAATCGCGCCGCTTGACATCGATTTAGTATCTAGAGCATCCACCTGCTATAGATTCGGGCCATGGCATTAGAACGTTGCGCTACCGACAAACAAACAGACAGACCAACGCCCGATCGATTTGAATAAATATTTGGGATGGTCGAGATTAATTAGAGCGCTGGCTTTGTAGTACTGTATCCTCCGACACTCGCATGAGGAAACTTGCATGTCAAGAACAACCAGACAGATCGGGGTATTGTATGAAAGCCTCACGTGCATGCAGTTACAGCCAAGAAGACTCAGAGAGATTTACGCGCACCCTTTTAATTTAAAACACGTCTGTAACGAATAGCCAAGTCTATCAATGTCGCAGTTGGGCGCTCATGCCTAAAAATAATAGAGGACACTTGGTATCACAACCTATACCTATCTATATACGGCTCTCATCTTGTAAACCGCATTCTACTGCATTCTACCGCAGTATATACCGCATTCTAGTGCAGTTTAGTTGACAAATCTCCGTGTATTACAAGGATATGTTGGCACTCGCTCACTGTGCAGCTGATCATTCAGAACCAGACGATGGGAGAGATCAGTGAGCACCGGTGCACTGTCTCTCGAAAGGATCGTTTCCTTTTGTACGCCTCCTGTACGGCAACGTTGATACTGGTTGGGGCAACTTTCTGCTTGTTTGCTCTACATCAAATCAGAATTGACCAACTCGAGGCTCGTATTAACGACATGCAAGATAAACGAGCAAAGATCAACTCTGTAGGAAAGAATGCAGACGGTCACGCCATCGACGTGCGACATCGGTACGCTAGAGAAGCTCTCAGTGGCAAAGTCGACAATAAGGGAAACACTGACATGGACAAACTTTTGGAAGAGATGATCAACATGCAGGTGACAAATCAATAACAACCATAATTACCGTAAATGGATGATAGCCAGGACACTATAGCCGGTCTGTAGACTTATAGCACCCTCCGGATAAGTGCGCAGCGCAATAGCAATAGCGAAGTCCTGTGATCGAGATTGTTCGCGAAAGTTATCCTCGGTAGATTAATTAGATGATTGTCTCGTAAACTGCTAGTAAAAGACGATCGACAACAGCGTCCGTTGCCTCCAACGCCGAAGAATCTTTTTAAAAATATCCGATTCGCTTCAAAGGGTCAGTCTCTAGACGGGTCTGAAAGTGGCACGACAGTTTCCATGCATCATGCTTGGAAGGACGGAAACGGCAGGTAGACCGTTTCCGGGATGTGATTGCGTCAGTAAGGCTCACGTGATCTGACCAGCACCAAAAAAATCCTACACCGTGGCGGACAAAATTATTGAAACAGCCCCTTTATTTTATATAGCGTACATCTATCGGGTTTGCTCTGATACTTGGATAGTGCCCAGATACCCAACTTGGTCAGTATTGGGATTTCCCACTAGCCATGCTGCGAAGAGGAGCCAGTAGTCTAGCGAGCATGTCCGGGCTGTGACTTTAATTAATTACCTATATTGCTTAATTATACATAACTCTCATACTTGCAGCTGCGATCACTGCGAGCTCACTGTACAGCAAACGAAAAAATCTGCATTCAAGGTAGTACTAAGCAGAGTATCTTTACTTAGACATTGTTCAAAGATGGTGCTTGGTTCTGTAGGTCCCAAAGGAAGCGTGGGAGCAAAAGGTGACAATGGTAAACGGGGGCCTCAAGGTACAGAAACATGTTTAATGCATTTTGTTCAATTTTTATTAATTTTTTATAATTATAATTATTAAGGCCAAAGGGGTAAATCGGGACTGGTTGGACTGCAAGGCGAAAAAGGCGAAAAAGGTGACGTGGGACCGCGTGGAACAAGCATTGGTATGTATTGTTGCTATTTCACACACACACACACACACACACACACACACACACACACACACACACACACACACACACACACACACACACACACACACACACACACACACACACACACACACACACACACACACACACACACACACACACACACACACAGAAAAGTAAAAGAGTAAACAAATAGGAATGCAGCAATATGCAGAGAAACGATAAAACAAAAATGTTTTGTCAACTTGACAGTTTGTAATATTTGCTTAGTGTATTTCTGTTCTATGTAGACCCTCCTGTCATCACTCGTTCCCCAGTCAGTGTGACCGTATTACAAAATGGATTAGCTGTCTTCGAATGTGAGGCGCGTGGAACACCAAATCCTACAATCAGTTGGAGAAGACTGGATAACTCGCTGCTTCCGAAATTGCGAGCATCTGTATTGCTTACCAAATATTTAAAAATTGTTAATATCCAACCAGAAGATGCAGGATCATATGTATGTGAAGCTAAAAACGTGTTTGGGTTAGAGCAAGCGTACGCCACTCTTGCCGTTCAAGGTATCGTCAGACACATCCACTAAATCGTTTCTATATATACCTAACATAATATATAATTTTAACTTGCAGCTCCTCCATCTTTTGTTAAAGTGTCTTCTGACGTTGTGTCCGTGTTTCCCGGAGACGATGTCAAGTTGGACTGCTCGACGTCAGGATATCCCATTCCAACGATTACTTGGTCTCGAGTAGATGATTTGCCAAAGTCCAGCAAAATAGAGAAGAACGGAACTCTCATTCTTCGTAACGTGACGCAATCGGATGTAGGTCAATACATCTGTACAGCACAAAACGATATTGGAAACAAGACTCACTCTGTTATTCTCAGAATGGATGTAGAAAGTTAGATTATCAAATTAAATAAACTGTCTAATGAATTGTAACCGTCGCTGTCGTGTTTTTTAGACTTTCCTACTCTTCCTGGAGAAGCTGTTGTTAATACGGACGCTCTACTCAAGTGTCGACTTTGTTCTATCCGTGGGTATTCGGTCACGTGGGAAAAGATTAGCGGCAGTCTTCCAGCAGGAAGGACGACGCAAAATGGTTGCACTCTCATTATCAAAAACACGACACTGGATGACAGCGGAAGATACGCGTGCATCGCAACCAAACAGACGGGAGAGAAACTGAGACACGAAGTACCGTTTACAGTTATAGGTCACTTGATTCCTTTATAATGTGCATAAACCATGTTAAATCAATATTGTGTTGACTGCAGCTCCTCCTCGTATCACCAGTCGCATTTCGCCTATTGTTGCTGTTCGATCACAAGGAGAATTAGAATTGCGCTGTGCTGCTGTCGGTCCGCCAGTGCCTGAGGTCTACTGGACTCGAGGCTCACAACGGTTGACAAGCACCAAAGAGGGAATTCTACAAATCAGAAACATGGACGAATCGTCCGTTGGCTCTTATCGCTGCAACGCGGTCAACCGCTTGGGCAAAGGCCTTATAGAAACCAAAATAGGTAATATAAAGTTTTTGTAAGTCAAATTGTTATCATCAATTTTCTGTGTTTGAAGTAATATCTCAGTTGCAATTTGTGGAACGTCCACCATACAATGTGACTTTCAACAGTACCTCTGAAACAATAGCCATCAACTGCACAGCTACCGCGGCACTCGGTTTACCCGTCAACACGCATTGGTCAATCAAGCGTTATGACAAGAAACAATTTGGATGCAACGAAGAATCCGATGGACGGAAAAGTATATCTGTGTTCTCGAATGGAACGCTGGTTATTCCTAATGCAGACCGATGCGACATTGGTGTGTACAACTGCAGCGCTCAACATGACGGAGAAACAATAAGCACGTCAGCGCGAATTGTCTCTTTGTATAGAGGTATATATATATATACAACTAGTTACTCGTAAAGGCAACAAGGTTAGCTATTTGTAACCATTTGTAGATACGAGTTGGATGTTGACAAGTGACTCATGTGGAGGATTCAAACAATCTACGTACGACAGATCAGTTCGTTACGCAGTTTCATTGTCTAACGTATGGGATAAATCAAAAATATACGATTGTCCTGTTGGATATCACTGGGCATCTACTGATGAAGGACGAAAAATATTTAAAAATAACGGTAATAGGTCAGGTGTCTACGTATATTACAGTAAGTGTAACTGGTCCCGTTATGTGTGGGGAGGCAAGACCCGTTATTACTTCAGGTTTCGTGATTCGGCGTCAACCAATGCTTACAAGCATGCTGGTAACTTCGATGAGTATAAAGTTGAGTACAGCAGTTCTACCAGCCTATTCGCCGGTATTGTCTGCATTAAAGACTGACCTGTCTACCTTAATTTTAGCTATCGTTTATTAGTTTGACTTTTAGTATTGTTTGGGCTTGAGTTGCTGTTTGCTATATTACTGCTTCATGTTGTCGTGCTAACTAAATACATTCTTGTTTACTTCTTTGTAACTCTGTAATAGCGTCTATACTTGATTCACGCAGCGCTAGGCAGCAAACATCTCTTCTCTATATCTACAAAAGTCTGATCTGTCTGTCTGTCTGTAACATCAATCACGCCAAAACTGCCGGGCCGATCGCCTCGAAACCATGCATGAAGACCGCGTTCTACACTACAATGCAAGCGCATCCCTCAGTATTGAGACTGTTCCCTCTCTAGGAGTCGACCCCCAAGGGAAATCTCGCGACAACGTGACCGCGGTGCGACTTCGAATTTACGATCCCCATGCACATGCCACGAGAATAACTGTTTCATACCTGGGTTTCGCTCTATCGGCGGTATCGA
Organism: Corticium candelabrum; assembly: GCF_963422355.1. Lineage (NCBI taxonomy): Eukaryota > Metazoa > Porifera > Homoscleromorpha > Homosclerophorida > Plakinidae > Corticium > Corticium candelabrum. Next base: position 10,489,313 of record NC_085085.1, read on the forward strand.
GAGTATTCTGTCTACTATCCGACGCAAGTGAGTTGTGAATTCGTCTCTAGTTCTGTTAGAATATCCTCTATTCGCCACTTCCACCGGTCATTCCATCTTCAGTGCAGTACGCTCTAATTAAATCGGCTATTAAGTTAAAATAACTCACAATCAATTTTACCAGTTACCAGTTAAAATCTAAAAGCCAGTTACGCCGATTTATTAATAGTAGATAGGTACTCAAAGCTTTGCCCACTTGTCAAATTTTTGTTTCTCTAAAGGTTTCCAACACTTTGATTAAAATCTCTATTTTAGATTTTGCATATACATGAATTTAACGTTATAATGCTATTTCAGTAATATATTTTGTTTAAGGATTTTATCGTCCGTAAATGCCGATAGCTTTTCAAAACGCAAGTATTACAAAGTAGAACACACGCTACGTACCTTCGTACTTTCTAAGAAATGTATTGTAAACACAAAATGTAAACACGCAAATCCACAAGATCTATTACATGTAATGAGTAAAGCTTTTAAATTAATGTAGAGTGATATATTTACATCTAGTCATTTTGCCCTGGTTTAAACAGTAAACATTATGTGATATAGTTAGACGACCGACGTAGTTTAATGTTTAGCATTAGTTATAATGTTTGTGCATGAAAGTATTAACAAAGATAAATGAAGAGCAGACAAGAAATCGAATTAGCTATCTACTTCTTTCATCTGCGTGCGCGCTGCATAAATTCTTTCTTACAAAATTAATGTTTTACACTAGAACACCAAACCGTGTCGTCTACATTGGCATCAGAACGACAGAAAATTGACACAACGCCACAAACTTAGACAACAACTACGACACATTCTGGTTCCATTGACATTGTAAACTTGACGATGTTTCCGACGATCATTTGGTTGCATAAGCGCGTGTCGGGAGTTGCATGTACACGCAAAATTTACACTTAAAATTTGAACCCCAGCCGCGCTGCAAGCCACTGTACCAACATGTTTTCAAGTGCATTCCATGCATCATGCATATATTGTAGATACTGCAGCGTTTTCAAGCCAAAATTTACATACGCTCATTGCAGTTGCAAAAAAGTGACATTGATATTATTTTTAATTTACAATGAGAAGATATCTACCATGGAAATGAAAAATTTACGTTTCGAAAATATTATGCATTCTCTTAAAACCTATTTTATTAATTAATAAAGTTAAATTAAATTCACGAGAGTCTGCTATCATCTCTGTTACTTTTATTATTTCTCATTACAGAGTGTAACCACAAGCATCGCTCGCTAAGTCAGCATTAGTGTCACGGTGACAGCTACCAGCCAATGATGGTTAATTAAAACAAAAGGTTCATCATGTGTTTGTAACCGCAGCGCATCACAGCTGCGTGCGAATATACTGTTTAGTAACACAAAAGCATGCTAACTGGTGTGACTAAAGAGTTAGTGTTCGAAAAGAGCGTACTGCATGGGTTAAGACTGAGAGAGTCTGAGTCTTTTAGTAATACAGTCAAAGAACAAATGTACGTATTCAGACGCACCATGTAGAATTTTAAAGAATATATCCGCGACGAGAAATATTATAGTCTGCGGGCTTGAGCAAATCCGCTATCGGCAAATGTCCGGCGGAATAGGTCAGGAATATAGTTTTCACGGGTAGATCAAATCCACTATACACCGGCTGCAACAAGATTAATTAAAGTAAATTTTTAAAACAAGACAATTACTTTACTGTGAGAGTCTTGCTCTGCATTTTGTAATAGCAGAGCAAGTGGTTTCAACTTTAATACCGTTATGATAAAGACAGCAAAGTGTGTCTGGATAAATAAGTTAACGCCCTTGTGTCAATTCCTTTGGATATCACAAAAACGCGTTGTTGGAGGGACTGGATCGTTTATCCATACAGCAGAGTGACATAGATGTATTTTTCTATCCTGTATTTACAGAAACTCTTGAAATACGAATTTAGGCATTTAAATTTTAATTAATAAGTGTAATATATAAAGAAATTTACCTCTTTTAATATTAAGGATTTATTTCACCATTGGATATATATACCTGTATATTTAGCCGCGACCGCAGCTACTTGTTACGTACGCTATTGCCGCGGCAGTCTCTGCTGATTGGGCCGTATCATTGACGTCATGAACTCATCACGTGCTCAAACAAGGAAGCGATTCGTGTATTTCCTTTCTTGTCACCATCATTTGATGACTTAGTAAAGCATAAAAGGTCAAATCACGCTGAAATAAAGCCTACCACAAGCGCCAGTCAGAGAAGACACTAGAGACGGACGAATGCACCCACGCGATCCACATGCGGATGGAAGAACACAGACACGCCTAGACACACGCACAACACAGCGTCGACATTAATAGACTTGATTGAGTGAGCTCACAACGTAGAAAGCAAAACTATACCTACAACAACTGTTTTGTCAATTAGAAGACTGATGCTACTACTTGAACAGCAGCTAATTCCATGGTATACCCTAAGGATAAACGGTAAATCGTCTAAACATTGTACGCTAAATTGCTGAGAAGCACAAACGTGGTCATCACACTGCGAGGTTATACCGAGCTACCAACAAAAAGAGAAGAACATTACACTGATTGTGTTCTTCACATTCTAGTATGTTGCACACATGCCGAGTTAGTTATATGGTACAACCAGCAATGACTGCCGGCGAAATAGCGTACGTAGCCGGTTACGGTTAGAAACCACTGGCAATAGCGCTAGAGTCCAAACTTCAAAAAGCGTTACTTCAGTAAGAGGAGTTTCCTCCGGAGAGTACAAACTCACACAGAGATCAGAGGTATGACACTATAGTTACGTAACATGCAAAATTTGGTACAATTTATCTCCCTATTTACGGTACACCGCATTCTACCGCAGTTCGAATGGAATGACTGTTATTTATGATGCAAGCAGACGCGATGCTGATATGCAAAACTGCAGTGCTCAACAAGACGGAGAAAAGATTAGTACGTCGATGAGATATATAAAGGTATATATAATATATACTAAATAATTGTTCATAAGGACGACAAAAGATGCTAATTGTAAACGTTTGTATAGATACGAGTTGGATGTTAAAAAGTGACTTATGTAAAGGATTCAGACAATCTAGGGAAAGTAAGATCAGTTCGTTACGCAGTTTTGTTGTCTACCATATGGGATAATCAAAAATATACGATTGTCCTATTGGATATCACTGGGCATCTACTGATGTAGATAAAAATATTTGAAAACAGAAATAATAAGTCACGTGTCTACGTATATTACAGTCAATGTAACTGGACCGGTTATGAGTGGGGAAGCAAGACCCATCACTACTTCAGGTTTCGTGACTCGGCGTCAACCAATGCTTACAAGCATGCTGGTAACTGCGATGAGTATAAATTTCAGTACACCGGTACTACCAGCCATTTCCCCGGTATTGTCTGCATTAGAAACTGATCTGACTTAATCAACGTTTGACTATTATAGTATTTTCTTGCGTTCGAGAAGTCGTGGACACGGAAGTGCGCATGACCATCACCTAGCTAGTACTACCCGTCCTATGGACGGTGGCAATCTGGGCGGTGGCAACCTATCATTGTACGCCACTTCTGCAAAGAAGACGCACCTTCCGTAACACACGGACGCACGGACGCACGCAAAAGCGGCCCGGTGAGCCGGCGCATCTTGCACTCTGGGAATTAGAGGATGGCGTATAGTAATTGGCGAGCGCGCGTCACATCCGCATAATCGGTTAATAATTGATTGAGCAAACAAACTCCGGCTCATCTCATTTCAGAACGCCAAAGTCTCGTTTCTGGCCGAAATCCGACACACGCATACTATAGCCTAGACTCTACGTATCCTAAACTGTAGCCGGCACATCTTGCATTTTCTCTTCCCTCATTACATGCCTCTGCACAGCAGACGTAGCCTCGGCCCACAATAAACAAACTCCCGCGCATCTCAATTCACGTCACATCCGCATACTCGGCACTTCCGCGAAGACACATTCGCGTAGCAATCTACAGCCATTCAACGCGACCGCTCGTCTCAGACTACGCAATTTCCAGCATCCCCATTTCAGACTCTTTCCACCTAAAACGTCATGATCTATTTGTGGAGAATGACGTCACTTCCGGCGTCGTGTCGATCGGCGCGTTACAGAAACATGTATGTGTACAGACGGAAGTGGGCGTTCCCGAGCGTTCGCGTATTATTATAGACTAGTACTACCCGCCCTATGTGCGGTTGCAATCTGGGCGGTAGCAATCTATCGTTGTACGCCACTTCTGCAAGGAAAACGCACCTTCCACGAGGCCGGCGTCATGTCGATACAGACAGACAGACATGTGAACAAACGGAAGTGGGCGTTCCCGAGCATGTCAAAACGTCACAGCCGCATACTCGGAACTTTCGCGAAGACACACTCGCGTAGCAATCTAATTTTAGGTTAATCTCACCCCAAAGCAATCCGACGCGACCGTTCGTCTCAGACTACGGCGCGTTACAGACAGACAGACGGAAGTGGGCGTTCCCGAGCGTTCGCGTATTATTATATAGATAACGTTCAACTGCTGCTAAGCAAACTCAATGCAACAGAAACAAGTTGTTACTACAACAAATACAGAAATAATCACTGGGTCTGACATTTGTCTACTGCATCAGGCTTGCTATTGCTTTTCGCCAATAGCTCTTGTCCTGAAAGCACACATTCTTTGTCATTTTCATTTTTGTCGCCTTTCCTTATATCTTCATTCTTTGCAGACAAAGGACTAAGACTCGAGACAAAACCAGCACCTGCCCGTTTGGCAGAACATTCTCTTGTAGTACTACCACTTCCTGTATTACATGCAATGTCATAAGACAAACACGATGTCATCAAATTGTAGTACTGTAATAATGACAATGGAGAAATTATATTGAACCCAAACAACAACATCAGAAGGACAAGCTCCATGCAGACTTGCTCATGATATACTACTAGTACATTGACAAAGTTCCTATCTCAAACAAGTATGCTCAAACAGCAACAGTACTTGTGCAAACATTATCTTCAAGATGTCTAGAAGAACTCACAACACTCTAGCAAGTCTCTGTATAGCCACAGTTTCCCATTCTATCTCTCGCATACTTAGTTAACAAGCTGTACATGTAACTTACATTATCCTATAAGAAATTCTATTCATATCAAGTGTGCCAGCAAATTTACAACCAACCCAAATAGAGATCGAGTGTCTACAAGCATGCCCATAATTGAGCATTCCAACAAATATAAAAATCCATTATAAATCTGCCGTAAGATTGTTTATCTGCATCTCTTATCCTTGAGCAAAAAGAAATCCGCGACAGGAAAAATAGACTTATAGTATAAGTGGTTTACAATTGAGATGCATATCCACATTTTTATAGGATGTACTTTCCACTGCTGCAGATGCTTTACCTCAGTGAAAGAAGTTAAATATTTTCACAACACGTTGGATAATTGCGGATAAATTGTGGCGTCACTAGTATGTTAGATGTGAAGCCATGTATTGTTAGACATGCTTACAGTCTCTGTGCTTTTGACAAAACTTGTTATTCATTTAAAAACAAGCAACACACGGCAGCTATTGTTGCTTTGCTAGCCTCGTCCCCAGACTCTCTCGCGCTAGTCTTGTCCAGTGTTGCTATGACAATTCCAGACTCGTACTGCAATCTGGTAATGCATCACTGATGGTTAAGAGCAAGTTAAACACTACTGTACTTTATAACATTGAGTAGTTATAGTCTGAGGACCTAATCTAGGCAAACCGAACAAACAGCAGACGTAGTGCAGCAAAGAATGCTGAGCAGACCAGCCAAATACACAAAAATACAAAAAATACACAGAAATTGTTCCAACAGTTAAAAAACACTCAAATAAGAACATCAGCTGCGCTATAGGTGCGCTAATTTATGTTGCCTACCAACATTGCTTGTATTCACTAGCATCATGCCACTTTAGTTTTAAATTAAATCATTAAATTGCATAATCAAAATATCAAACACCATTTTACCTCTGCCATCTTTTGAATTCAGTTGTCGCTTCAATGTCAACCTCTCTTCCTCGAGCTCTCTCTCTCGTTTCCTACACATCGACAATTTAGAATGCAAACAAACTGACGCGATTACGCAGTAAATACATTAGTTTCTTTAGCTCGTGCTCTGTCCTCAATAATTTCCTCTCCGATTTCTCACATTTTTTCTTTTCTTCCTCCAGTTCTATTGTTAGTTTGTCTCTCTGTAACTACAGTAGCAATCTTACTAACAATTTAAGCAATGCCTGCACATCAACCATCACGTACTCTTAGAGCATAAGCAGCAGCTTCAGAGGCATTGCTTTGCCAGTCTCCGGCCACTAATTTTTCCCTTTCTCCTACATCATCAAATTGCACAAATTTGCACCAGTGTAACATCGATATCTCACTGTGTACATTCTACACCTTTCCCACGGTTGGACCTTTCATACGCTTTCAGCTGTTCCTAAATCACCATATTACAGCATTTAATTAACAACAAATTCATACAATAAGTATATACATATTTTCAAACACCTTCAGTGCTCTGTTGTCTTTCATCTTTTCGTGCAACTCTTCAGTTGCCTTGGACAGTTTAGTTTCAAGCTAATAAAAAGTACGGTACTTCATAAAATCTTATCTTTCTCATACAACTGGTCATAGAACAATTACGTACACATATTAAGACTTGTGGCAATTAAATATATAGGTATCACTACACAGCCTGACTGCCATCGTTCTGAATTTACACAATTTTGTTAATGTATGGATTGGTGGTCAACTTAATGCAAATTCATTAATTAAACAAAGACATGCTGTGAAAACCTTTCTTGCAAAAAATGACTTTGAGAATTACTGGCATTACAGTAGCTATACCCAGTTAGTCCATCCATCTCTGCACTTGTACAATCCCATCACTCAAAAAACATAGCAACGCAATTCTATTTACGATGAACATAACAAACACCACAATCTGACCCAAATATCCTCTATCCATTGTACAAGCTTTGAAGTCTACACCTCATATGCATTTTTAAAAAGTGCATCAGCATTGCTCACTCTTTCTAGTCGTAGCACACAAGTTCAAGATGCACATGCTAAAGCAGTGGTGTAGCCTTGCCAACAAAAGTTGGAAAGGCAAACCTTATCTCAAAGCCTGCACTGCTATTTTACCAATCGCCAAACCTTATCTATATATTCTAATAGGTTAATTACCACAATGCCATGCAAACACACCGTACACATACAATTAAGTTGCTATCTCCAGTCCTGTAAAATTTGCACTAAGTAGACATTTAGTCAAAAGTTATCTGCCCTACTTTTATTAGTTGAATCTGTAATTAGACAAATGCTAACATAATTGTATTCTTGAACAATCCAGAATCAGTTATTTTCTTCTTCAAACAATCACTACTGTAACTGGATGACCCAGAAACATGTACGTGATGTAGACTGGTCTTGCATGTAAACCAGCTGTAAGCTATCTTGTCGTATTGTTCCCATCCACTTTATAATAATACTGCCGATCTATCGCTTTCTTTAACAAAATAAGACATTTAGCTTGTGGCTAATCAGATAACTCTTTAGTAATTTGCCAAAATAGTCAAATTAGAATCCAAGTCCAACTGTCTATTGCGACAGAAAACTTCTCGCCTCGATTGCATGATCTTTAGTACACTGCACTGTACCTGATTTCGTTTTTCTTCTTCTTGTAGTTTGAATTCCTCCAATTCATCTAAAAGCATAAACAATTTACAATACATTCAAAAATGTGTAGTTAGGCCCCTCCATGATGAGCAAGTGGGGTCTTTACCCCTATCTGGGCGCCCACTAACCTGGCAGGTAAGCCTGACATCAAAAAAATTAATTTAAACTATTACAGAAAACTTTACAAAATGGAATATTAAAATTTTCATTTTTAAATGCATTAAGTAATTCTATACAATCATCATTGAAGTACATGAAGTCTAGTGCAGCGTGTACATATCACACGTCGATTCTCATCTGATTAATTAATTACCACTGGCTCTAGAACATCTCGAGTACAAGCATTATCAAAAATAGAAGTACAAAATTAAAACACAAAACATTCATTAATTGTCCATGCACACTATATCATGTCATGTACTCATTAACTTAATCATCACACACCGTCCATAGTAACACACACTCGATTGATCCTTTCGCGATCCTTCAGTAATCTCTGTGTCTTATTCTGTAACTTTGTGTTTTCTTCCTAACAAATCACACAGCTCTGAACTACTCATAAACACATGAGTCTTCAAGAAAGCAAACATACCTCCAGCTTTTTAACTTTCTCATTCTGCAATGACACTAAATTTGGACAAAATACAACAAAAGTCAAAAAACAGCAAGAATTCTAAGAGCATGCAGATATGCTAAACATCATGTACATGACTGGCATATGTAGTATAACATATGTAAATAGTATGACATATGTAGTATATGACAACCACAGTAAATAGAAAAGCAAGCAGTTGACCATGCATACTTAATCATCTGAATAACGCTATCTAGTGAAGCCATGGCCCACTTTCGCTGGACAAGAAAAGTGCTTGATGAAATTTTGATTCAGAAACACATCTCAAACAAACTAATGGAATTTGATCTGCTTTCCATTCAAAATCGCTTGCTCTAAATAATCATATACAAAATTTTACTACAACACTACACCACACTTCCCCCTAAAATAAAAGGAAGGAAAAACTTCACTAGAGACTAAGAGTTGTGAACCAACACAACACAACGAGACAAAAAAATACTATAAGTCAAGTCTCTCAGGTGGTCGGGATACTCTGGTGGACCGACGTAAGGCGGATGTTGCAATAGGACTAACTGGATTCCTTCTGAGAATTGAGGTGATCGCAGTAGATGAGTTACTGTCTGCCGTTGTTTCTACTGGGTCTGAGGCGACTCTGGTGTCTTCCGAAAAATCCGTGGTTGTGGATGCAGCCATAGGAGTAACAGAGGTTTGTTGATCGATGACCGACGTAGAAAGTGAGTTTCCAGTAAGAACTGCAGAGATGGTGAGTGTCTTCTGACGACGGGCAACTGACGGGGAAGGCACCAAAGAGTCACTGTATTGGTGGGACTAGCAGTCGAGCTAGGGCAATGTACCAGTTGGTCGGTGTGGCGTTTCCACGTCAGTTGCGTATCAGGTAGATAGACCTCATACGTCAGTGGGCCCAATACTTGCGTAATAGTTCCTTCGGACCACTTGGCCTGATTTGTGCAACAGCCTCAAGCCAAAACCGTATCCCCAACCGCAAACCTCCGCAAAGGTTGGCTATTGTCATGGGAAAGACATTGAGATTGTTGATGACAGGAGATCACGTCTGTAAGACTTGGATGGACGAGATCTAACCTTGTCCAAATAGATCGATGCATTAACAAGGTGCATGGTGCTTGGCCTGTTGCTGAATGAGGAGTGGTTCGATAACTGAGGAGGAAATTTGCTAGTTTGTGCTTTAATGGTACTGTCCTTCTGGAAAGCCCTCTTGAATGTCTGTACCGCCTTCTCAGCTGCCCCGTTTGATGAGGGGTGAAAAGGTGGTGTGTGGATATGGTAGATGCTGTTTTCTTTCATGAATGTTTCAAACTCTGCTGAGGTGAATAGTGGCCCATTGTCAGAGACCAGGTGGACTGGTAGACCATGACTAAAAAATATGTTCCGCAAAGTGTGAATGGTAGCTGTGGCATTCGTTGTTGAAGGCATATGCGCCACCTCTAGCCATTTTGAATGCGCACAGTGAGAAGCAGGAAATAAGTATTATTGATCTCAGCAAAGTCAATGTGAACACAATACCAAGGGGTAGCTGGCCACTTCCAGTGATGTAATGGTACTGAAGCTGGCATATCCTGATGCTCCTTGCAGCTGGCACAGGAGCGTGCTCTTGATTCAATATCGTTGTCCAAATGTGGCCACCAGAAATGACTCCTTGCTAGAGCTTTCATGCGACTGGCACCAACGTGTTGTGCGTGCAGCTCTTCCAGTAACCGGTCACGATAGCTGACAGGAATAATCACTTTTGTGCCCCGTAGTAAGCAATACTGTGCCACTGACAATTCATCTTACCAGTTAAGGTAAGACTTGGCGTCTGTATCAGAGCAGTGAGAAGGCCATCCAAATCGAGTCCAGTGCAGAACTTTTGCCAAGGTTGGATCACGACGGGTACCTGTTGCTAACTGTTTCACTGTGACTGGGAGGTTATCAAAATCCCTGAGGTGAATAGTAGCCTCAGGTTTTTCCTTGGTATTTGATAGGCAGGGAAGCCGCGACAAAGCATCTGCTGAGGCATAGTCCTTTGAATATTTGAACTCCATGGTGTACGAGTACGAGGTTAAAGTGATGGCCCATCTCTGCAACCGTGCCACTGCCATGGAGGGTATGCCTTTACTGGGGCTAAGGATGGTCATCAGTGGTTGGTGGTCAGTAATCAAGACGAAGTGTCTTCCATAGATGTATTGATGAAATTTCTTAACGGCATAGGCTGTGTCTCCACTTATTGCTCTTTAAACATGTTTAACGTTAAACACGTTTAGACTCTAAACATGTTTAGTAGACAGCGTCTCCACTTGTCCATTATTCTCGGCTATTAAAAGAATTATCCGGAACTTTGTTGTACCGCACGAATTCGTTTCTTGTGCACCAGACAGTCGGAGATCGTCTTCTAGTCGTCTGAAAAACGATCACAGACACAAGTCTCTGTCTTCATCAAAATGGCTCTCTCCTGACACTCTGCATCAGTCTATGCAATCTTCTTCCAATAGTCTCCAAAGAAAGAAAGAAAACCGTGAAAGAACTAACATCCTTCGTTGTGGAACGCGCGTTTATATCACGTGACCGTTAAACCTAAACCACTTTCGTTAGACTACCTCTGAAACATGTTTAGCAAAACTTGTTTAGGTTTAGAGTTAAACAGGTTTATCGCTAGTGGAGACACGATTATTCGTAAACATGTTTAGACTTAAACAGGTTGTAAATATGTTTAAGCCCTAGTGGAGACACGCCCTTAGATGATAGCTAAAGCTTCTTGCTCTAGTTGAGAATAGTTTCGTTCCACAGATGTCATGGTGCGCGAGGCAAAGCAACCAGCCGTTCCTGACCCTGAGGCATAATTTGTGTCAATACAGCATAATTTGTGTCAATACAGCACCTATTGCCATATGCTGATGCATCTGCTGCAACCCGTAGTGGCAAACGTAGATCATAGAAAGCCAAAACAGAAGCGCTTTTCTTGACTAACTGGAATGCTTGTTCACAAGCCGCTGACCACACCCATTTCTCACCTTTTGTAATAAGGCTGTGAGAGGCTGTAGGAGAGACGATAGATTTGGAATGTATCGATTATGGTAGTTCACCATTCCGAGAAATGACTGTAATTGAATGACATTTCAGATTGAGGACAGTTTCAGATTGCCTCCACCTTGGTTTCTGAGACGTGTACTCCGTCTTTGCCAATGCGGTGGCCAAGGAATTCAACTGATGGCTGCAGGAAGTGACACTTATCCTGCCGTAGACGAATACCCTGTTCTTCAAAACAGTTCAGTACCGCCTCGAGGTTTAGAAGGTGTTGTTCTCTAGTTGCTCCCGTGACTATGATGTCGTTCATATATGCCCCAACTCCCTTCAGGCCCAGCAGAACTTGATCAATAGCTTTCTGGAACTTAGCCGGTGCACAGGCAATGCCGAATGGCATTTGTAGGTAGCGATAAAGGCCTTTGTGAGTATTAATGGTGGTGTATTCCTGAGAGTCCTCCGTTAAAGGCATCTGCTGATAAGTGTGGGATAAATCCAGAATAGAAAATTCCTTGCCATCAGATAATTGATGAAAAAGGTCCTCTGGTTGCATTGGTTCAGAGTAACCTTGTAATCCCCGCATAACCTAATAGAGCCGTCTTTCTTTGTAGCACACACAAGTGGGGTTCCCCATTCACTCACATCCACTTTGTCTATGACACCGTCTCGTTGTAATCTGTCCAACTCTTCTTCAACTGCCTTAGGTAGAGCACACGGTACAGATCTGTACTTGCATAACTTTGGCACTGTTCCTGGCTTCAAACTAATGGAGGCTGAAATAAGCATGCAACCCAAACCTGGAGCGAATAAGGTTTGATGTTTGTCCAGGATACTCTGAAGAGAAGAACTTGAATCCCTAACAAGGTAGATTCCGTGCCAGTCCAATCTGATTTGGCTAAGCCAGTTTCGCCCGAGCAAGGCAAATCCTGACCCTTTCACTACCAACAAGGGGAGAGTCTTTTCCTGCTGTTGATATCTCACTTGCACTTGTACTTGTCCTAGAACAACGACACTTTCTCCAGTGAATGTGCGTAAAGTGCAGCGTACTGGATCTAAGTCATTGGGAATTCCCAGACTCTTCCATTGCTGTACGGACATCAGAGATATTAATGCTCCTGTATCTACTTCCATCGTCACTTCTTTTCCTGACAACTGGACTTGTGCTAGTATTGGAGGGCTAGATGTGTGCTTGAGAGTTAGTACTCTCCACTCGTGTTCCTCAACAGTTGAATCCGTCTGCTCACTAACGTACTTGGTTTCACCTGTTACAGATGTAGCTGCTGCATGTGCCTGTTTAGGCCTTGGACGACACACTGCAGAAATGTGAGCCTTCTTCTTGCAGGAAGCACAAACAGTTTCCTTATGCCAACAGGCGGGCACCAGGTGGTTTGTATTTCCACAACGGTAGCAAGACTTACCCCTGCGTAGTTAAGTGGGTATATGGCTGACCTCTGCGCGATGAACTCCGTCTTCAACGCTTCCTGCACTCGGCGAAACCTGCTGACCCATCATCTCATGCGTGTCTTTAGCAGCTGCTTCCATAGCGATTGCAATCTCTACAGCCTTCTTGCAGTCAAGTGTTGCTTCCGATAGTAATCGCTTTTGGATGGCCGCGGAGCTAAGACCACAAACTAGTTGATCTCTGATGGCGTCATCCAGCTGTGGTCCGAAATCCCAAGTCCGAGCTAGCTTCCGAAGAGTAGCAATGTACGTATTGATCATCTCGCCCGCACCTTGATTTCTGTTATGAAAACGGAAACGTTCCGCGATGACTAAAGGTTTTGGCGCCAAATGTTTTGTCAAGGTTGTCACTATGTCGGTGTAGGACATCTATGGTGGCTTCTGCGGAGCAACCAGATTCTGCAATAAACTGTAAGTCGCACTGCCCATCAAGGTCATTAACGTTTGGGACAAGGTTCTCGTCTTTCACCTTGTTTGCTTTCAGGAACTGCTCAGCCCGTTCCACGTAAGTGGGCCAGTCTTCGAGAGTAGTATCAAAACGCTAAGATGCTACCGATGAACGCAGCCCTCTTCGTCGCCAATTGTAGTAACGTAGACTGTATATCGAATAACTGTATTACCACTACCTGCACAATGAATGCACAACACTACACCACAAAAGTGATGCACCATATGCTGACATGTTTCATCTGGCAGTATAAGATTGGATAATTTCAAGATGTCGAAGTCTTGTCTCTATAATCATGCACCGTCTCAAGGATACCTGAACCGAAGGCAAACACAAGGCTCACGACTAAGTAAGCAAAAATGCAGAAGCTACTATTTTTAGTCACAAAATGCTGACTTAGTCTGAACAATGTTTCAACAGTTTGTAGATTCTGCATATATATAAGTCCATATATGTATTTCAACAAAACTCTTGAATATCAAGACCCAATCAATAAATTGCCTGAATTGCTAAATCTAGCAAAACACTGCATTACAAAACTAAACAGATTTGACCAAACTAAAACTCAATAAATACACAATTGCACTTGATTACAGCCAGCCGACTGAATGGTATTATTGTAAACGATAACAGTAAACATCTACAAACCTTCTGCTTCTGTCTGATTTGTTGAACGCTCCTCAATTTTCTTTCTAGCATCTGCCAGTTGTTGCTATAATAATAATGCACCTTGTAACAAACCATGATTGCATGAGTAAAGTATTTTCAACAATTATCATTACCATCAGTGACTCATTCTGATTTAACAGATGAGTTTGTCTTTTCTGCCATTCTTGTTTGTTGACAGTCACCTGGCTATTGAGAGATTCTAGTTCCAATTTGGTTTTCTCTAGTTGAGCTTTCACTTGCTCATGCCGCTGACTTTCCACCACCTACAATTACAAGATACAATGATATTATACTCAAAATAATAACTGAAAAAATGCTATCATTTTCATGAAACTTATTGATCATTGCCATGTGCTATACTGTATAAATTGATAAAGATAAAATTCGGTTAAAACATAATATGCCTCCTGCCAAATGCATCAGCAAATTCAACAAGTATATATGCATGTACCACAACTGCAACCAGCTGTCCACCCACCAATGACTAAGGCACCTCTTTAGCTATTCTAATTCAGATTGATTCTAATTGCAAATGCAAAGAGATATTATGTTAATGAAGATAGCTGACAGTCTGGCTAACACTCTTGTTCTATAAACTATGATTGTAATATCTAACTGTAAACACATCTAAACAAACGTGATGTACTAAACTTGCAGCAATAGTGAACAAACAGTACAAGCAAACAAAAGCCTATTTCACACACACACACACACACACACACACACACACACACACACACACACACACACACACGCACGCACGCATGCACGCATGCACGCACGCATGCACGCGCACACACACACACACACACACACACACACATGGCAAAAAAATGGCAAATGGATAAGGAGCTGCCATTAAACAGTAATGCTCCCCAGCCAGATGGCTGAGTTCCTGTGCACTAAGTAGAAGCTATGGGCTGTGCTAAGCAATGTCCTGGAGCCTGGCCAATGCTCGCATGAGCATCGACGGCGATGCCAACTGTGGTGTGGGCATCCAGACCCCAGTCACTCATGGACTTTGTCGCAGTAGGAGGCCTTTGCCACCCCAGTCAAAGACCAGGTACTCGTTTATACTCCTGAGTAGAAAGAGGCAATTGTGTGTAAGTTTCTTGTCCAAGAAAATCATGTCATAGCTCACCATCACTGTGACTCGAACTTGCAATCCTGCAAGGTCCTGGATGTTTCCATTCCCCAAACGCACTCTCTAACCAATTGAGCCACAGCCTCACACACACACACACACACACACACACACACACACACACACACACACACACACACACACACACACACACACACACACACACACACAGAGCACAGGCAGACTACCATACGTCCTCGCTGCACATGTGCACAAAGGCATAAAATACTTCATGAAGAAAACAAACTACACATATTGCAGATCCTTACTCTACCTTCTTGTTGTTCCGTAATGTCATACTCTCTAGACTGGCTTTTGCCTCTGACATTTCTCTTTCAATCTGCTCTCTTTCTCTCATGCTTTGATCCATCTGAGATCTCATGTTTGCTACTAACTCAGCCATCTCTTTACATTCATCTTCTTTCTTCTGAAGCAATTGACAAGTTTGTTGAATCTGATCATCACAATTACTTCGAGCTCTTTTCGTATCAATGGCAGTCTCTTGGGCTTCAACTACAAGACGATCTATTTGTTCATTTTTCATTTTTAGTTCCAATTTGAAGTGTTCTTGAAGTTGGCTCAATTTTGATCTTGCCTCGTTTTTCTCCATTTCCGAATCAGACTGCACTTCCCTTAGCTTTCTTTCTACTTCAACTAACTCAGTCGTGTGTCTTTCCTCAATAGTCCGTTTTTCACATTCCCTCTCTGCTTCAAAACGCTAAAACAAATTTCAAAGAACGTAAGAGAAACAATCTTTGGTAACCTCAATGTGTTTATTGATTTACTACAAAAACAGTTAAATTTATCATTATTATATCAACTAAACGTGTCTGTAAATATAAAAATACAGTTCAGCTTCCACAAACGATTTTATCGCAGAACGAATAACATAACCTGCCCTGTGGAAAATGCCCGTCGTTGTGGTCAGTACATAAACACTAGCAACAATGTAATTTACTGTTCTTTGTCTAAGCAAAGTAAATTATTAATTATCAAGTGCCAAGCAAATGAATTAAAATGCAGCTACTATGTATCACTTTCCAGAAAGATGAGATTGCTTCTGAATATCCAG